>NC_053023.1:46631563-46931563 GCF_003073215.2 Triticum urartu
GGTAATTTTGCACACTAAATCCTCAAATATTCCCGAAAAAATCATATTAAATTGGCATGTCATTTTAAGGACTTTTATTTTCGGGATATTTTTATATTGCACGGATAAGTCAGGAAACAGATAGAAAAATATTATTTTTACTTTATTCCTACTAATTAACAAAAAGTATAGAGAGGGTACAGAAGTTTGTGCTTCTAGTTTCATCCATCTCATGCTCATCAAAAAGAATCCACTAACAAGGTTGATCAAGTCTTGTTAACAAACTCATTCCGATAATCATGAAACCGGAGAAATTTCGAATAACACTAAGTTACCTCAACGGGGATATGCACATCCCCAATAATAAGTATATCATATTTCTTTTTGACAGTAGGAAGAGGAAATTAAAAACCTCCAATTATAATCGATGGAATTTTTCCAATGGAGTTGTTTCCTCGGAAAGTGTACCGTATGCTCATTACCATTAACATGAAAAGTGACATTGCCTTTGTTGAATCAATAACAGCCCCTGCAGTATTAAGAAAAGGTCTTCCAAGAATAATAGACATACTATCATGCTCGGGAATATCAAGTATAACAAAGTCCGTTAAAATAGTAACGTTTGCAACCACAACAGGCACATCCTCACAGATACCGACAGGTATAGCAGTTGATTTATCAGCCATTTGCAAAGATATTTCAGTAGGTGTCAGCTTATTCAAGTCAAGTCTACGATATAAAGAGAGAGGCATAACACTAACACCGACTCCAAGATCACATAAAGCAGTTTTAATATAATTTCTTTTAATGGAGCAAGGTATAGTAGGTACTCTGGGGTCTCCAAGTTTCTTTGGTATTCCACCCTTAAAAGTATAATTAGCAAGCATGGTGGAAATCTCAGCTTCTGGTATCTTTCTTTTATTAGTAATGATATCCTTCATATATTTAGCATAAGGATTTGTTTTGAGCACATCAGTTAATCGCATACGCAAAAAGATAGGCCTAATCATTTCAGCAAAGCACTCAAAATCCTCATCATCCTTTTTCCTGGATGGTTTTGGAGGAAAAGGCATGGGTTTTTGAACCCAAGGTTCCCTTTCTTTACCATGTTTCCTAGCAACAAAGTCTCTTATCATAACGTTGATTCTTTGATTGTGGGTTATCAAGATCAACAACAGGTTCAATTTCTACATCATTGTCATTACTAGGTTGAGCACCATCATGAACATCATCATTAATATTTTCATTAGGTTCATGTTCATTACCAGATTGTGTTTCAGCATCAGACATAGAAATATCATTCGGATTATCAGGTGGTTCAGCAATAGGTTCACTAGAAGTTTGCACAGTTCTATCATTTTTCTTTTTCTTCTTTTTAGAAGAACTAGGAACATCAATATTATTTCTTTGAGAATCTTGCTCGATTCTCTTAGGGTGGCTTTCAGGATGCAAAGGTTCCTGAGCATTCTACCAGTTCTAGTAGCCACTCTAACAGCATAATCATTTTTCTTACTATTTATTTCATCAAGCACTTCTTTTTGAGCCTTAAGTACTTGTTCTACTTGAGTGGTAACCATAGAAGCATGTTTGCTAACAAGTTTAAGTTCACCTTTAATATTAGACATATAATCACACAAGCGTCTAATCATATAAGAATTTTCTTTTAGTTGTCTACCAAAATAAGCATTGAAGTCGTCTTGCTTAAACATAAAGTTATCAAACTCATCCAAGCATTGACTAGCAATTTTAGTAGGAGGAACTTCAGCTTTATCATATCTATAGAGAGAATTTACCTTTACTACCTCTGTTGGGATATCGGGATTAGGAGGTTCTTTAATAAATAAAGAATTGAGATCATATGTTTCTTCAATAGACGGTATATTAAGACCATGTATTTCTTCAATAGGAGGTAAATTCTTAACGTTTTCAGCTTTAATACCTTTCTCTTTCATAGATTTCTTTGCCTCTTGCATATCTTCGGGACTGAGGAATAGAACACCTCTCTTCTTTGGAGTTGGTTTAAGAATAGGCTCAGTAATTGGAGCAGGAGCTGGCTCAGGAGGTGGCTCAGGAGGTGCCCAATTATTTTTATTTGTCAACATATTATTCAATAGAATTTCAGCTTCATCCGGTGTTCTTTCCCTGAAAAGAGAGCCAGCACAACTATCCAGGTAATCTCTGGAAGCATCGGTTAGTCCATTATAAAAGATATCAAGCATTTCGGGTTTCTTAAGAGGATGATCAGGCAAAGCATTAAGTAACTTGAGAAGCCTCCCCCAAGCTTGTGGGAGACTCTCTTCTTTAATTTGCACGAAGTTCTATATTTCCCTCAAAGCAGCTTGTTTCTTATGAGCAGAGAAATATTTAGCAGAGAAGTAATAAATCATATCCTGGGGACTACGCACACAACCAGGATCAAGAGAATTAAACCATATCTTAGCATCACCCTTTAATGAGAACGGAAATATTTTGAGTATATAGAAGTAACGCGATCTCTCATCATTAGTGAACAGGGCAGCTATATCTGTCACAGCCCCAGTTCTGGCCTTGCCTGTCTTGCTTTAGCCTCCATGCATCATGTCTAAATTTTTATGAAACTTCGAAATGGGGGGATGATAAACCCTAGCAGCAAATGAAATTCAACTAGGTTCAAACTTAAATCTTTTCAATGATCCCAAAATGCCCTTTAGAAATGTTCATCATTTTTGAATTGGTCCAGCACCTCTGACAAAAATGGTGCACATTTTTCTAGATCAATTTGGATTTTTGAATTAAATCATAAAGTATTTGAATTTGGGCATTTAAATGCTATAACTATATTAAAATGCCCAAATAATTCTGGAAGTGGTTGAGGGTTGTTGGAAATAATTCTAACAGTGCCCACAATTTATTTCAGGAATATATAAAATGATTTAGTATTTTTACTAAATCAAAATAGAGTAAATAAATAGAAAAACAAAATTCAAAGAGAGAGAGAGAAGTGCTTACCTATAGCCCACCCAGCACAACCACCTGGCTCAGCACAGGAGGCCCAGCCCACAAGGGCATCCTTGTCTTCTACCCCTGCCAGAAGGTAGAGGCGAACCAGAGCACGACGCCGGCCGTGCCAGCTCCTGCTTCACGCTGGTGAGCTCCCCTTCATCCCAACAGCGCATTGTACCCCTCTCGCTTCCCCTCCTCTCTCTCGACGCTCCTCCCCATCCTCTGCTCTCCCCCCGCGCCACACCCGAGCGCCACCGTCACCACCGTTCGCCGCTGCCGCTCCCTGAGCCATTCCCTCGCCCCTACGATGTGTCCATGAGCTCCGCCTCGACGTCCTCGACCTCCTCGCTCCGCCACTCGACGCCGGGCATGCTCCTATGGCCTCACCGAGCCCGTCCCCGACTACCGTCGCCAGAGATCCCCCACGCCGCCTCGCTCAGCTCCGACCTCCCCCGAGCCCACTTCGACGGCCGTCGCAACCGTCGTGAGCCACTGACTCTTCTCCCTCCCTCCGTTTTTCCTCCCGCACGCTGTAGCCGCCGCGCCACTTGCGCCCGAACTCCGGCCGCCGCCATGGCCGACGAGCTCGATGCTCCTGCGCTCTCCCGTTCGCCCCAGCACCACCAACATGCTCATTGCGTCCCCGGGAAGCGAACGCGCCGTGCCGTTTGCTCTAGCTCGCGCTGAAACCCCGCACCCGCTTGAGCCCGAGCTCGGCCGCCGCTAAACCTCATCGCCGACATCGTTTCTGGCCACCCTGCGGCCTCCCGTCCGGTCCTTTGGATGCGGACGAGCGAGAGGACCTCCCTGGTGCCAGCAGCGCGACGAACTGCCGTCCCTAACGCGAGTCCGGTGAGCTCTCGCCGTCGGTTTGGCCATCGCCGGCATAGATCCGGCGATGCTGACGTGGCTCTAGCTTAATTAGGCCTAACCACTAATTAGCACTAACCTAATTGACCCTATGGGTCAATGACATGTGGGGCCCAGCCCTGATTAACTTATTAGTTTACATTTAATTAAACTGGTTTAGTCACTATGAGACTGGCATGCAGGACCCACACGTCAGGTTTGACCTGACCGGGTCTGTTGACCTGCTGACATCATGCTGACGCAGTAAAGAATTTTTTGCATTTAAACTTATTCAGAAAATTCCAGAAATTGTTACAAACTTCAAAAAATCATATAAAATCAACCGTAGCTCAAAATTAAATAAATTATATATGAAAAATTATCAGAAAAATCCAATCTATCCATCTGTACCATTTTCATGCATGTTAGAACAACTTAAGGCCACTGTTTAGGACAAATCAAATGAATGGCATTTAAATAACCACATGTGGAGTTTGAATTTGAACTTTGGGTTCAAATCAACTTCATTTAATTGTGTTGCTAGTTGCATTAGGCCAAAACACAAGCATATTACCATGACATGATCATGCATCATATTGTTGCATTGCATTGATTGTGTCCTTCTTTGTTTGCCGGTAATTGTCCCCCTTTGGTAGATGTTGTTCCGGCGATGAGATCGATGACACCGATGAAGAGCTATACTATCTTCAGAAGTGCCAGGCAAGCAAAACCCCCTTGTTCATTCCGATACAATCCCACTCTCTCGCTCCTGCTCTCTTTTACTGCATTAGGAAAACAACGTTTCAACTGTTACATGCTGCGGTAGCTGAACCCCTTTCCTCTGCATGACCTTTCATTGCCACAGTAAATAGATGAAACCCACTAGCATGAGTAGGAGTTGTTTGAGCCCTGATGTGCCTACTCATTCATGTTTGTTTGTCATGCCTGCTACTGCTTAGGGTTGAGTCAGGTCTGATTCATCGGGGATGAATTGGAATGTGGTGAACATGTCCTACCGTTGAGAGCTAAGTGTGTGAACACGATTTGGTAAAGGTAGCGGTGAGAGGCCATGTAGGAGTACATGGTGGGTTGTCTCATTGCAGCCGTTCTCAGGAACTGAGTTCCGTGTTTGTGATCCATGAACAGTTACTACCACACATTGGGTTCCGGTAACTCGGCCCCTCTCGGCTTATTAATCAACACGATCTCTGTCCAGGAGTTGCAACTAGTTTCTGGTGTTTGTAGGTAGTGTTAGTAGTCTACCAAGTGGCACCCGGTACAGGTGGGCTTGGGACAGACTAGGCACAGTGGCATGGTGTACCAAGTGGCACCCGGATGGTGGGCTTGGGAACCCTGCTCACATCGTTTGGGGCCGTGAGCGACACCCCGGCCGGATCTCCTTGCGGATGGAACCCGAATAGGCGATAAACCTGGACTAGAGACTTGTTGGTTAGTCAGGTCGTGGCCAACTCCCTCGCCCAGCTTCCGCTTGAAGGTTGCCGAGGTACATGACGTGTACAGGGCGATAAGTGGCGAGAGCGTGTGTGAAGAAGTACACCCCTGCAAGGTTATCATTATCTATTCAAATAGCCGGATTCCTCGGATATGGAAACTTGGACCCCTTGCATAGTTCATAGACAAGTGAAAATGGATACTCTAAAACTCGCAAGATAAGCGTGAGTGCTATGGATGGCGTTCTCGCAGGGAGACAGGAGCGGGTCCATAGTGGTGTATTGGTATGGTGAATTTGTGGACTCGTGTGCGCCGCCTCAAAAGAGTTACTGGCAGTCGTAGTTCAGGATAGCCACCGAGTCAAAGCTGGCTTGCTGCAGTTAAACTCCACCACCCCCTTTGTTGATACCGATGCATATGTAGTTAGTTCTGATGTAAGTCTTGCTGGGTACATTTGTACTCACGTTTGCTTAATTTATGTTTTGCAAAGAGACTTCAGTCTCGCTAGTAGTTCCACGTGGACTTCGACGTTTAGCTTGTTACCTCAGCTACGATCTTGTACCTTGGGAGGGTCTTGTAGATAGTCAGGCTTCTCAGCCTTTTTCATTTGTAGATGTCTGTACTCAGACATGTTAAGCTTCCGCATGTGCTTTGACTTGTATGCTCTGAATGTTGGGTCATGAGACCCATGTTTGTAATATCTCGCTCCTCGGAGCCTAATGAATAAATATTTGAGTCGTAGAGTTATGTTGTGATGCCATGTTGTATTTACACATATCAAGAATATTGTGTGTATGATTGAAATGCTTGGTATGTGTGGGATCTGACAACCTGGTTGTTTATCCTTGGTAGCCTCTCTTATGGGGAAATGTAGTCTTGTGCTTCGATGAGCCATAGTAGTCCGCTATAGCCCGGTTCACCGGAGTCCTGCTAGCCCAGCACTACAGCTCTAGAACACTTGACTGGCCGGCATGTGATTCACTTCGTTCCTGTGTCTGTCCCTTCGGGGAAATGTCACGCGGTGACATCCGGAGTCCTGCCTAGCCTGCTACAGCCCGGGTTCCCGGAGTCTTGTTAGCCCAGTGCTACAGCCCGGATTCACACGCTGCTGACCGACATGCTCGATGTTGATTCATGTATGCCTGTCCCCGTAAGTTAGTGCCACTTTGGGTTCACGACTAGTCATGTCGACCCGGGTTCTCTGTCATATGGATGCTAGCGACACTATCATATACGTGAGCCAAAAGGCGCAAACGGTCCCGGGCCATGGTAAGGCGACACCCGTGGGAATACCGTGCGTGAGGCCGCAAAGTGATATGAGGTGTTACAGGCTAGATCGGTGTGACTTAGAATCGGGGTCCTGACAATATCATTTAACTTAGTAAGATGTGCCACAACAGTTTCAGATTCATAGCCATAAAACGAATCAGATTCAACCAAAGTAATTATATCAGGATCAACACAGAATTCATAATCCTTATCAGGAACACAAATAGGTGAAGTAGCAAAAGCAGGGTCGGGTTTCATTTTATCTCTAAGTGATTCTTTGTTCCATTTAACTAATAACCTCTTGAGGTCATGTCTATCTTTGCAAGCTAAAATAGCGGCAGAAGATTCCATATCAAAAAGATAGCCCTCAGGAATAACAGGCATATTTTCATCATCACTATCATCATCGTATTCAGATATAATAATTTCTTTTTCTCTAGCCCTAGCAATTTGTTCATCAAGAACTTCACCAAGGGGCACAGTAGTATCAGGCGTAGAAGCAGTTTCATCATAAGTATCATGCATAGCAGAAGTGGCATCATCAATAACATGCGACATATCAAAACGAATAGCAGAAGCAGGTGTAGGTGTCTCAAACTTACTCATAACAGAAGGTGAATCAAGTGCAGAGCTAGATGGCAGTTCCTTACCTCCCCTCGTAGTTGAGGGATAGATCTTGGTTTTTGGATCTCTGAAGTTCTTCATAGTGTCCAGCAGATATAAATCCCAAGTGACTCAAAGAATAGAGCTATGCTCCCCGGCAACAGCGCCAGAAATTTGTCTTGATAACCCACAAGTATAGGGGATCGCAACAGCTTTCGAGGGTAGAGTATTCAACCCAAATTTATTGATTCGACACAAGGGGAGCCAAAGTATATTCTCAAGTATTAGCAGCTGAGTTGTCAATTCAACCACACCTAGAAACTTAGTATCTGCAGCAAAGTGTTTAGTAGCACAGTAATATGATAGTGGTGGTAGCAGCAACAAAAGTAAAGACAGCAAAAGTAATGTTTTTGGTATTTTGTAGTGATTGTAACAGTAGCAGCGGGAAAGTAAATAAGCGTAAACCAGTATATGGAAAACTCGTAGGCACCGGATCAGTGATGGATAATTATGCCGGATGCGGTTCATCATGTAACAGTCATAACATAGGGTGACACAGAACTAGCTCCAATTCATCAATGTAATGTAGGCATGTATTCCATATATAGTCATACGTGCTTATGGAAAAGAACTTGCATGACATCTTTTGTCCTACCCTCCCGCGGCAGCGGGGTCCTATTGGCAACTAAGGGATATTAATGTTGGGGAACGTAGTAATTTCAAAAATTTCCTACGCACACGCAAGATCATGGTGATGCATAGCAACGAGAGAGGAGAGTGTTGTCTACGTACCCTCGTAGACCAAAAGTGGAAGCGTTAGCACAACGCGGTTGATGTAGTCGTACGTCTTCACGGCCCGACCGATCAAGCACCGAAACTACGGCACCTCCGAGTTCTAGCACACGTTCAGCTCGATGACGATCCCCAGACTCCGATCCAGCAAAGTGTCGGGGAAGAGTTCCGTCAGCACGACGGCATGGTGACGAGCTTGATGTTCTACTGTCCCAGGGCTTCGCCTAAGCACCGCTACAATATTATTGAGGATTATGGTGGAGGAGGGCGCCACACACGGCTAATAGATCTCAAGGATCAATTGTTGTCTCTATGGGGTGCCCCCTGGCCACGTATATAAAGGAGTGGAGGAGGGGGGAGAGGGCCGGCCCCTATGGCACGCCCTGGAGGAGTCCTACTCCCACCGGGAGTAGGATTCCCCCCTTTCCAAGTAGTAGGAGTAGGAGTCAAGGCAAGGGAAGAGAGAAGAGAAGGAAGGAGGGGGCGCAGCCCCTCCCCCTAATCCAATTCGGACTAGGCCTTGGGGGGCTCCCAACCTCTCCTCTCTCTTTCCCCTAAAGCCCAATAAGGTCCATATACTCCCCGGCGAATTCCCGTAACTCTCCGGTACTCCGAAAAATACCCGAATCACTCGGAACCTTTCCGATGTCCGAATATAGTCGTCGAATATATCGATCTTTACGTCTCGACCATTTTGAGACTCCTCGTCATGTCCCCGATCTCATCCGGGACTCCGAACTCCTTCGGTACATCAAAACTCATAAACTCATAATATAACTGTCATCGAAACCTTAAGCGTGCGGACCCTATGGGTTCAAGAACAATGTAGACATGACCGAGACACGTCTCTAGTCAATAACCAATAGCGGAACCTGGATGCTCATATTGGCTCCCACATATTCTACGAAGATCTTTATCGGTCAGACCGCATAACAACATATGTTGTTCCCTTTGTCATCGGTATGTTACTTGCCCGAGATTCGATCATCGGTATCTCAATACCTAGTTCAATCTCGTTGCCGGCAAGTCTCTTTACTCGTTCCGTAATACATCATCCTGCAACTAACTCATTAGTTGCAATGCTTGCAAGGCTTAAGTGATGTGCATTACCGAGAGGGCCCAGAGATACCTCTCCGACAATCGGAGAGACAAATCCTAATCTCGAAATACGCCAACCCAACAAGTACCTTCGGAGACACCTGTAGAGCACCTTTATAATCACCCAGTTACGTTGTGACGTTTGGTAGCACACAAAGTGTTCCTCCGGTAAACGGGAGTTGCATAATCTCATAGTCATAGGAACATGTATAAGTCATGAAGAAAGCAATAGCAACAAACTAAACGATCAAGTGCTATGCTAACGGAATGGGTCAAGTCAATCACATCATTCTCCTAATGATGTGATCCCGTTAATAAAATGACAACTCATGTCTATGGTTAGGAAACATAACCATCTTTGATCAACGAGCTAGTCAAGTAGGGGCATACTAGTGACACTCTGTTTGTCTATGTATTCACACATGTATTATGTTTTCGGTTAATACAATTCTAGCATGAATAATAAACATTTATCATGATATAAGGAAATAAATAATAACTTTATTATTGCCTCTAGGGCATATTTCCTTTAGTCTCCCACTTGCACTAGAGTCAATAATCTAGTTCACATCGCCATGTGATTTAATACCAATAGTTCACATCACCATGTGATTAACACCCATAGTTCACATCGACATGTGACCAACACCCAAAGGGTTTACTAGAGTCAATAATCTAGTTCACATCGCTATGTGATTAACACCCAAAGAGTACTGAGGTGTGATCATGTTTTGCTTGTGAGAGAAGTTTAGTCAACGGGTCTGCCACATTCAGATCCGTAAGTATTTTGCAAATTTCTATGTCAACAATGCTCTGCACAGAGCTACTCTAGCTAATTGCTCCCACTTTCAATATGTATCCAGATTGAGATTTAGAGTCATCTGGATCAGTGTCAAAATTTGCATCGATGTAACCCTTTACGACGTACCTTTTTTCACTTCCATAATCGAGAAAACATATCCTTATTCCACTAAGGATAATTTTGACCAAAGTCCAGTGATCTACTCCTAGATCACTATTGTATTCCTTTGCCAAACTCAGGGCAGGGTATACAATAGGTCTGGTACACAGCATGGCATACTTTATAGAACCTATGGCTGAGGCATAGGGAATGACTTTCATTCTCTCTCTATCTTCTGCCGTGGTCGGGTTTTGACTCTTACTCAACTTCACACCTTGTAACACAGGCAAGAACTCCTTCTTTGACTGTTCCATTTTGAACTACTTCAAAATCTTGTCAAGGTATGTACTCATTGAAAAACTTATCAAGCGTCTTGATCTATCTCTATAGATCTTGATGCTCAATATGTAAGCAGCTTCACCGAGGTCTTTCTTTGGAAAACTCCTTTCAAACATTCCTTTATGCTTTGCAGAATAATTCTACATTATCTCCGATCAACAATATGTCATTCACATATACTTACCAGAAATGCTGTAGTGCTCCCACTCACTTTCTTGTAAATACAGGCTTCACCGCAAGTCTGTATAAAACTATATGCTTTGATCAACTTATCAGAGCGTATATTCCAACTCCGAGATGCTTGCACCAGTCCATAGATGGATCGCTGGAGCTTGCATATTTTTGTTAGTACCTTTAGGATTGACAAAACCTTCTGGTTGCATCATATACAACTCTTCTTTAATGAATCTATTAAGGAATGCAGTTTTGTTTATCCATTTGCCAGATTTCATAAATCGCGGCAATTGCTAACATGATTTGGACAGACTTAAGCATAGATACGAGTGAGAAACTCTCATCGTAGTCAACACCTTGAACTTGTCAAAAACCTTTTCGCGACAATTCTAGCTTTGTAGATAGTAACACTACTATCATCATCCGTCTTCCTCTTGAAGATCCATTTAATCTCAATGGCTCGCCGATCTTTGGGAAAGTCAATCAAAGTCCATACTTTGTTCTTATACATGGATCTCATCTCAAATTTCATGGCCTCAAGCCATTTCGCGGAATCTGGGCTCATCATCGCTTCCTCATAGTTCGTAGACTCATCATGGTCAAGTAACATGACCTCCAGAACAGGATTACCGTACCACTCTGGTGCGGATCTCACTCTGGTTTACCTACGAGGTTCGGTAGTAACTTGATCTGAAGTTACATGATCATCATCATTAGCTTCCTCACTAATCAGTGTAGTAATCACAGGAATAGATTTCTGTGATGAACTAATTTCCAATAAGGGAGCAGGTTCAGTTACCTCATCAAGTTCTACTTTCCTCCCACTCACTTCTTTCGAGAGAAACTCCTTTTCTAGAAAGGATCCATTCAAAGCAACGAATATATTGCCTTCGGATCTGTGATAGAAGGTGTACCCAACATTTTCTTTTGGGTATCCTATGAAGACGCACTTCTCCGATTTGGGTTAGAGCTTATCAGGTTAAAACTTTTTCACATAAGCATTGCAACCTCAAACTTTAAGAAACGACAGCTTTGTTTCTTGCCAAACCATAGTTCATACGGTGTCGTCCCAACGGATTTAGATGGTGCCCTATTTAACATGAATGCAGCTGTCTCTAATGCATAACCCCAAAACGATAGTGGTAGATCGGTGAGAGACATCATAGATCGCACCATATCTAATAAAGTACGGTTATGACGTTCGGACACACCATTACACTGTGGTGTTCCAGGTGGCGTGAGTAGTGAAACTATTTCACATTGTTTTTAACTGAAGGCCAAACTCGTAACTCAAATATTTTACTTCTGCGATCATATCGTAGAAACTTTTATTTTTGTTATGATGATTCTCCACTTCACTCTGAAATTCTTTGAACTTTTCAAATGTTTCAGATTTGTGTTTCATCAAGTAGATATACTCATATCTGCTCAAATCATCTGTGAAGATCAGAAAATAATGATACCTGCCATGAGCCTCAATATTCATCGGACCACATACATCAGTATGTATGATTTCCAAAAAATCTGTTGCTCGCTCCATTGTTCCAGAGAACGGAGTCTTAGTCATCTTGCCCATGAGGCATGGTTCGCAAGCATCAACTGATTCATAATCAAGTGATTCCAAAATCCCATCAACATGGATTTTCTTCATGCGTTTTACACTAATATGACCTAAACGGCAGTGCCACAAATAAGTTGCACCATCATTATTAACTTTGCATCTTTTGGTTTCAATATTATGAATATGTGTGTCACTACGGTCGAGATCCAACGAACCATTTTCATTGGGTGTGTAACCATAGAAGGTTTTATTCATGTAAACAGAACAACAATTTATTCTCTTACTTAAATGAATAACCGTATTGCAATAAACATGATCAAATCATATTCATGCTCAACGCAAACACCAAATAACACTTATTTAGGTTCAACCCTAATCCCAAAAGTATAGGGAGTGTGCGATGATGATCATATCAATCTTGGAACCACTTCCAACACACATCGTCACTTCACCCTTAACTAGTTTCTGTTCATTCTGCAACTCCCATTTCGAGTTACTACTCTTAGCAACTGAACCAGTATCAAATACCGAGGGGTTGCTACGAACACTAGTAAAATACACATCAATAATCTGTATATCAAATATACCTTTGTTCACTTTGCCATCCTTCTTATCCGCCAAATACTTGGGGCAGTTCCGCTTCCAGTGACCAGTCCCTTTGCAGTAGAAGCACTTAGTCTCAGGCTTAGGACCAGACTTGGGCTTCTTCACTTGAGCAGCAACTTGCTTGCGTTCTTCTTGAAGTTCCCCTTCTTCCCTTTGCCCTTTTCTTGAAACTAGTGGTCTTGTCTACCATCAACACTTGATATTTTTCTTGATTTCTACCTTCGTTGATTTCAGCATTACGAAGAGCTTGGGAATCGTTTCCGTTATCCCTTGCATATCATAGTTCATCATGAAGTTCTACTAACTTGGTGATGGTGACTAGAGAATTCTATCAATCACTATTTTATCTGGAAGATTGACTCCCACTTGATTCAAGTGATTGTAGTACCCAGACAATCTGAGCACATGCTCACTGCTTGAGCTATTCTCCTCCATCTTTTAGCTATAGAACTTGTTGGAGATTTTATATCTCTCAACTCGGGTATTTGCTTGAAATATTAACTTCAACTCCTGGAACATCTCATATGGTCCATGACGTTCAAAACGTCTTTGAAGTCCCGATTCTAAGCCGCTAAGCATGGTGCACTAAACTATCAAGTAGTCATCATACTGAGCTAGCTAAACGTTCATAACGTCCGCATCTGCTCCTGCAATAGGTCTGTCACCTAGCGGTGCGTCAAGGACATAATTCTTCTGTGCAGCAATGAGGATAAATCTCAGATCATGGATCCAATCCGCATCATTGCTACTAACATCTTTCAACTTAGTTTTTCTCTAGGAACATATCAAAATAAACATAGGGAAGCAACAACGCGAGCTATTGATCTACAACATAGATATGCTAATACTACCAGGACTAAGTTCATGATAAATTTAAGTTCAATTAATCATATTACTTAAGAACTCCCACTTAGAAAGATATCCCTCTAATCCTCTAAGTGATCACGTGATCCAAATCAACTAAACCATGTCCGATCATCACGTGAGATGGAGTAGTATCAATGGTGAACATCAATATGTTCATCATATCTACTATATGATTCACGCTCGACCTTTCGTTCTCCGTGTTCCGAGGCCATATTTGTTATATGCTAGGCTCGTCAAGTTTAACCTGAGTATTCCGCGTGTGCAACTGTTTTGCACCCGTTGTATTTGAACGTAGAGCCTATCACACCCGATCATCACGTGGTGTCTCAGCACGAAGAACTTTCGCGACGGTGCATACTCAGGGAGAACACTTGTACCTTGATAATTAGTGAGAGATCATCTTATGAAGCTACCGTCGAACTAAGCAAAATAAGATGTATAAAAGATAAACATCACATGCAATCAAAATATGTGACATGATATGGCCATCATCATCTTGTGCCTTTGATCTCCATCTCCAAAGCATCGTCATGATCTCCATCGTCACCGGCATGACACCATGATCTCCATCATCTTGATCTATATCAATGTGTCATCACATGGTCGTCTCGCCAACTATTGCTCTTGCAACTATTGCTATCGCATAGCGATAAAGTAAAGCAATTATTTGGCGCTTGCATCTTATGCAATAGAGAGACAACCATAAGGCTTTTGCCAGTTGCCGATAACTTCAACAAAACATGATCATCTCATACAACAACTTATATCTCATCATGTCTTGACCATATCACATCACAACATGCCCTGCAAAAACAAGTTAGACGTCCTCTACTTTGTTGTTGCAAGTTTTACGTGGCTGCTACGGGCTTAGCAAGAACCGTTCTTACCGACTCATCGAAAACCACAACGATAGTTTGTCAAGTTAGTGATGTTTTAACCTTCTCAAGGACCGGGCGTAGCCACACTCGGTTCAACTAAAGTTGGAGAAACTGACACCCGCTTGTCACCTGTGTGCATAGCACGGAGGTAAAACCAGTCTCGCGTAAGCGTACGCGTAATGTCGGTCCAGGCCGCTTCATCCAACAATACCGCCGAACCAAAGTGTGTCATGCTGGTAAGCAGTATGACTTATATCACCCACAACTCACTTGTGTTCTACTTGTGCATATGACATCTACGCATAAAACCTAGGCTCGGATGCCATTGTTGGGGAACGTCGTAATTTCAAAAATTTCCTATGCACACGCAAGATCATGGTGATGCATAGCAACGAGAGAGGAGAGTGTTGTCTACGTACCCTCGTAGAGCGAAAGCGGAAGCGTTAGCACAATGCGATTGATGCAGTCATACGTCTTCATGGCCCGACCGATCAAGCACCGAAACTACGGCACCTCCGAGTTCTAGCACACGTTCAGCTCGATGACGATCCCCGGACTCCGATCCAGCAAAGTGTCGGGGAAGAGTTCCGTCAGCACGACGGCGTGGTGACGATCTTGATGTTCTACCGTCGCAGGGCTTCGCCTAAGCACCGCTACAATATTATCGAGGATTATGGTGGAGGAGGGCACCGCACACGGCTAATAGATCGCAAGGATCAATTGTTGTCTCTATGGGGTGCCCCCTGGCCACGTATATAAAGGAGTGGAGGAGGGGGGAGAGGGCCGGCCCCTATGGCGCGCCCTGGAGGAGTCCTACTCCCACCGGGAGTAGGATTCCCCCCTTTCCAAGTAGTAGGAGTAGGAGTCAAGGCAAGGGAAGAGAGAAGAGAAGGAAGGAGGGGGCGCAGCCCCACCCCCTAGTCCAATTCGGACTAGGCCTTGGGAGGGCGCCCAACCTCTCCTCTCTCTTTCCCCTAAAGCCCAATAAGGCCCATATACTCCCCAGCGAATTCCCGTAACTCTCCGGTACTCCGAAAAATACCCGAATCACTCGGAACCTTTCCGATGTCCGAATATAGTCGTCGAATATATCGATCTTTACGTCTCGACCATTTTGAGACTCCTCGTCATGTCCCCGATGTCATCCGGGACTCCGAACTCCTTCGATACATCAAAACTCATAAACTCATAATATAACTATCATCGAAACCTTAAGCATGCGGACCCTACGGGTTCGAGAACAATGTAGACATGGCCGAGACACGTCTCTAGTCAATAACCAATAGCGGAACCTGGATGCTCATATTGGCTCCCACATATTCTACGAAGATCTTTATCGGTCAAAACGCATAACAACATACGTTGTTCCCTTTGTCATCGGTATGTTACTTGCCTGCGATTCGATCGTCGGTATCTCAATACCTAGTTCAATCTCGTTATCGGCAAGTCCTAATCTCGAAATACGCCAATCGAACAAGTACCTTTGGAGACACCTGTAGAGCACCTTTATAATCACCCAGTTACGTTGTGACCTTTGGTGGCACACAAAGTGTTCCTCCGGTAAATGGGAGTTGCATAATCTCATAGTCATAGGAACATGTATAAGTCATGAATAAAGGAATAGCAACAAACTAAACGATCAAGTGCTAAGCTAACGGAATGGGTCAAGTCAATCACATCATTCTCCTAATGATGTGATCTCGTTTAATCAAATGACAACTCATGTATATGGTTAGGAAACTTAACCATCTTTGATCAACGAGCTAGTCAAGTAGAGGCGTACTAGTGACATTCTGTTTGTCTATGTATTCACACATGTATTATGTTTCCGGTTAATACAATTCTAGCATGAATAATAAACATTTATCATGATATAAGGAAATAAATAATAACTTTATTATTGCCTCTAGGGCATATTTCCTTCAATTAAGGCCTCCTTTTAATAGAGAACCGGAACAAAGCATTAGCATATAGTGAATACATGAACTCCTCAAACTATGGTCATCATCGGGAGTGGTCCCGATTATTGTCACTTCGGGGTTGCCGGATCATAACACATAGTGGGTGACTATAGACTTGCAAGATAGGATCAAGAACTCACATATATTCATGAAAACATAATAGGTTCAGATCTGAAATCATGGCACTCGGGCCCTAGTGACAAGCATTAAGCATAGCAAAGTCATAGCAACATCAATCTCAGAACATAGTGGATACTAGGGATCAAACCCTAACAAAACTAACTCGATTACATGATAAATCTCATCCAACCCATCACCGTCCAGCAAGCCTACGATGGAATTACTCATGCACGGCGGTGAGCATCATGAAATTGGTGATGGAGGATGGTTGATGATGACGACGACGATGAATCCCCCTCTCCGGAGCCCCGAACGGACTCCAGATCAGCCCTCCCGAGAGGTTTTAGGGCTTGGCAGCGGCTCCGTATCGTAAAACGCGATGATTTCTTCTCTCTGATTTTTTTCTCTCCGAAAGCAAATATATAGAGTTGGAGTTGGCGTCGGAGGGCATCCAGGGGGCCCACGAGGTAGGGGGGCGCGCCCTAGGGGGGGGCGCCCCCCACCCTCGTGAACAGGGTGTGGGCCCCCTGGTCTTCATCTTTGGCGAGGATTTTTTATTATTTTTTCTAAGATGTTCCGTGCAGTTTCAGGTCATTCCGAGAATATTTGTTTTCTACACATAAAACAACAGCATGGCAATTCTGCTGAAAACAGCGTCAGTCCGGGTTAGTTCCATTCAAATCATACAAGTTAGAGTCCAAAACAAGGGCAAAAGTGTTTGGAAAAGTAGATACGACGGAGACGTATCACGCCCCGCTCCCCCCCGCGCCATCCCGCGCCCGCTCGCTGCATCCGCCCGCCGCGCCCCGCCTCTGCCTCGCGCCCGCGCCCGCCGGAGCTCTGCCGCTCGGGCCGCTCACTGCACCCGCCTCCTCCTCCAAGCGCCGCACTGCCGCCCGCCTGCGCCGGTGCCGCGCCGACGACCAACTCCGGCACCCCGTCGCGT
Source organism: Triticum urartu (assembly GCF_003073215.2). NCBI lineage: Eukaryota > Viridiplantae > Streptophyta > Magnoliopsida > Poales > Poaceae > Triticum > Triticum urartu. The sequence continues at coordinate 46,648,941 of NC_053023.1, forward strand.
CCCGGCGGTCGTCGTCCTCGTGCCGGGGTTCGCCCCATCGGGCGGCTAGCGCCGCATGCCCGTAACCGCACCGCCCGATCCGCTAAGGCCCTCTGGGCCTATGACGGCTGGGCCCCGCCCCCATGTGCCAATGACAGGTGGGCCTTGCCTAGAACGAAAACGATTTTAAAAAAAGCAATTAAAAATAAATAAATAAAAAGTAAATAAAATGTTAATTAATTAATTAATTAAATAAATTAACTTAATTAATTCTGTTTAATTAAACTAAATAAACATTAGGTACCTAATTAACTAATTAAACTGATTAATAGGTTGATTAGGTAATTATACCTATGACATGCGGGACCCACACGTCAGCCACCCAGTCAACATCTCTGTTGACTGCTGACGTCATGCTGGCATCAGCATGCACTGTTCTGGATAATGTTAAATTAAAATAATTAAATAAATGCTAAAATTAATTTAAATTTTTTAAAATCAATATAAAATAAACCGTAGCTCGGATGGAAAGACTTTTTACATGAAAGTTGCTCAGAACGATGAGCCGAATCTGGATACGCCGCCCGTTCGCCCACCACGCATCCCTAGCATAGCGAACATGCAACTTTCCCCCTCCGGTTCATCTGTCCGAAAACGCGAAACACCGGGGATATTTTCCCGGATGTTCCCCCCCTTCACCGGTATCACCTCATACTGTGTTAGGTCACCCTAGCACCGCGCATTGCCATGTTATGCTTTGTGTTGCTTTGTTTGCTCTGTTATTTATTGTGTTCCCCCTCCGTTACTTCTTTCCAGTAGACCCCGAGACCGCTGCCGGTACCCCCGATCGACTACGGTGTTGACGACCCCTCCTTGCCAGAGCAACCAGACAAGCCCCCCTCCTTGATCACCAGATATCGCCTACTCTTCTCTATACTGCTTGCATTAGAGTAGTGTAGCATGATACCGCTTTCCGTTAATCCTATCCTGATGCATTGATGACCCACAAGTATAGGGGATCTATCGTAGTCCTTTCGATAAGTAAGAGTGTCGAACCCAACGAGGAGCAGAAGGAAATGATAAGCGGTTTCCAGCAAGGTATTCTCTGCAAGTACTGAAATAAGTGGTAATAGATAGTTCTATGATAGGATAATTTGTAACGAGCAATAAGTAACAAAAGTAAATAAAGTGCAGCAAGGTGGCCCAATCCTTTTGTAGCAAAGGACAAGCCTGGACAAACTCTTATATGATGTAAAGCGCTCCCGAGGACACATGGGAATATCGTCAAACTAGTTTTCATCACGTTCATATGATTCGTGTTCGGTACTTTGAAAATTTGGTATGTGGGTGGACCGGTGCTTGGGTGCTGCCCTTACTTGAACAAGCATCCCACTTATGATTAACCTCTATTGCAAGCATCTTCAACTACAACAAAATTAATAAGGTAAACCTAGCCATAGCATGAAACATATGGATCCAAATCAGCCCCTTACGAAGCAACGCATAAACTAGGGTTTAAGCTTCTGTCACTCTAGCAACCCATCATCTACTTATTACTCCCCAATACCTTCCTCTAGGCCCAAATAATGGTGAAGTGTCATGTAGTCGATGTTCACATAACACCACTAGAGGAGAGACAACATACATCTCATCAAAATATCGAACGAATACCAAATTCACATGACTACTAATAGCAAGACTTCTCCCATGTCCTCAGGAACAAAAGTAACTACTCACAAAGCATAAACATGTTCATAATCAGAGGGGTATTAATATGCATATAGGATCTGAACATATGATCTTCCACCAATTAAACCAACTAGCATCAACTACAAGGAGTAATTAACACTACTAGCAACCTACTAGCACCAATCCCGGACTTGGAGACAAGAATTGGATACAAGAGATGAACTAGGGTTTTGAGATGAGATGGTGTTGATGAAGATGTTGATGGAGATTGCCCTCTCCTGATGAGAGGAGCGTTGGTGATGACGATGGCGATGATTTCCCCCTCCGGGAGGGAAGTTTCCCCGGCAGAACAACTCCACCAGAGCCCTAGATTGGTTCCGCCAAGGTTCCGCCTCGTGGGGGCGGAGTTTCGTCCGAGAAGATGGCTTATGATTTTTTCCCATCGAAAGACTCCATATAGCAGAAGATGGCCACTGGAGGGCCACTAGGGGGCCCACAAGGTAGGGGGCGCGCCTTGGGGGGTAGGGCACGCCCCCACCCTCGTGGGCAGGGTGTGGTCCCCCTGGTGAGTTTCTTCCGCTGAGTATTTTTTTATATATTTGGAAAACACCTTCCGTGAAGTTTCAGGACTTTTGGAGCTGTGCAGAATAGGTCTCTAATATTTGCTCCTTTTCCAGCCCAGAATCCCAGCTGCCGGCATTCTCCCTCTTTATGTAAACCTTGTAAAATAAGAGAGAATAGGCATAAGTATTGTGACATAATGTGTAATAACAGCCCATAATGCAATAAATATCGATATAAAAGCATGATGCAAAATGGACGTATCATGCATAGCCTGTCATTATTGCTACAGTTATTGATACCTTACCTGCAATCCTTAATGCTTAGTATAGGGTGCTAGTTTATCATCAGTGGCCCTACATTCTTGTCCGTCTGCCATGTTATACTATCGGGTCGTGATCACTTGGGAGGTGATCACGGGTTTATACTTATGTATATATTATATGATACTTGTGGTGACTAAAGTCGGGTCGGCTCGTAGAGTACCCGCGAGTGATTCACGGATTGGGTCCGAAATGACGTTTGTCCCGACGGCCCTCTGAGTGGATCTTTGTGGCGGAGCGACAGGGTAGGTTGAGACCACCTAGGAGAGAGGTGGGCCTGGCCCTGGTCGGCATCCGTGGTTATTTCAAAATAACACGCTTAACGAGATCTGGGTATTTGATCTGAGTCTGGCCACTGGCCTATACGCACTAACCAACTACGCAGGAACAATTATGAGCACTCGACGTCGTGGTATCAGTCGAAGCCATCGTGACGTCAGCAACTGAGCGGCGCGCGCCGGGTTGGACTGGAATGCCTGCTCTTGTATAAGGGATGCTAGGTTTGCTCGTCGGCCGCGTACGCAACGTGCATGTGTGCAATGGGCGATGGGCCCAGACCCCTACGCCATAGGATTTAGACCGGCATGCTGACCTCTTTGTTGTGCCTAGGTAGGGCTGCGACGTGTTGATCTTCCGAGGCCGGGCATGACCCAGGAAAGTGTGTCCGGACAAACGGGATCGAGCGTGTTGGGAAATGTGGTGCACCCCTGCAGGGAAGTTTATCTATTCGAATAGCCGTGTCCCTCGGTAAAAGGATGACTCAGAGTTGTACCTTGACCTTATGACAACTAGAACCGGATACTTAATAAAACACACCCTTCCAAGTGCCAGATACAACCTGGTGACCGCTCTCTAACAGGGCGACGAGGAGAGGATCGCCGGGTAGGATTATGCTATGCGATGTCACTTGGTGAACTTACCTTCTACTCTCTTCTTCTGCTGCAAGATGGAGGTTACCAGAAGCGTAGTCTTCGATAGGACTAGCTATCCCCCTCTTATTCCGGCATTCTGTAGTTCAGTCCACATATGTTACCCCTTTTCCATTTGATACCAATGCATACATATGTAGTGTAGTTCCTTGCTTGCGAGTACTTTGGATGAGTACTCACGGTTGCTTTGCTCCCCCTTTTTCCTCTTTCTATACCCGATTGCTGCGACCAGACGTTGGAGTCCAGGAGCCAGACGCCACTGTCGATGACGACTGCTACTACTCGGGAGGTGCCTACTACTACGTGCAGGCCGCTGACGACGACCGGGAGTAGTTTAGGAGGATCCCAGGCAAGAGGCCTGCACCTCTTTCGATTTGTATCCCAGTTTGTGCTAGCCTTCTTAAGGCCAAGTTGTTTAACTTATGTCTGTACTCAGATATTGTTGCTTCCGCTGACTCATCTATGATTGAGCTCTTGTATTCGAGCCCTCGAGGCCCCTGGCTTGTAATATGATGCTTGTATGACTTATTTTTATTTGTAGAGTTGTGTTGTGATATCTTCCCGTGAGTCCCTGATCTTAATCGTACACGTTTGCATGTATGATTAGTGTACGGTCAAATCGGGAGCGTCACACAAGGCCATATATTTCATGATTACGAAGTTCCGTTTTGCCCTTCTTTGCACGAAGAAGTTACTATACTTTTTCATCTAGATGTGAGACATGTCACATTCTTGCCTCAAACAAACCCAAAGGTCAAAAAACAAAATACCTATGCTACCACAAGCATATGCCGTCAATAAAGAAAACCTCACCCCACAACTGCAGACAAAAGGAGTAAATCATACTCACATCAAGCATGTGATGCAAGAACGATATCCCTGTGCTGCAGTTGGCAATGCCGGTGTCGTCAAGGCACAAGGCGAGACTGAAATTTTTGAAAGCAATAAGAAGACGCTAGTAGGGAAACTGAACGACACAAAGTAGATGATCAAATATAAACTAGGCTTTCTACTAGGCACAAATCTTATCATGAGGCTGCAGCAAAGCAGAAATAGGAGAAATCAAATCAATGGCACAGAAATAACCTGCGTAGTCTTCAGGCGCCACCGGAGAGCCGTTCACTCCGACGCCGCCGGCAGACATGGCAGGCGTCCTCCGGCGAAGCAACGGCCCGTACGGCCGAGCGGGGAAGGCGACCCCGGCTCGGCTCCTCGGCGAGGATCTGGGGAACGGAAAGGCCCACTCGGAGTGTAGTGGGGAGAGGGAGAGGGAGGGGGAGACGGACGGCGTGGTGGTCATCAGCGAGAGCCTGCGGCGGGCGCGAAATCCAGCGGGCCTGTGCTGGGGTTGGAGCTAGTGACCGGGCAGTTCGGGCAAAGCTGCACTGAGCTCAAGCTCGGATCGAATATGCTCGGCAACAACGCGGCGACGGGACGGAATCCGAAGCTGGGGAAGATGGGGTGGGGCTGTCGAGAGACCGGGAGGGGCGGCATCGAGCCCAGAGAACCTCGGGGCGGCGATGGAGTGTGCTCGAGTGAGGACCGGAGGAGGAACAGGGGTCGTCGGCGGCTGCCGGTGTCAAAACCGGCGGATCTCGGGTAGGGGGTCCCGAACTATGCGTCTAAGGCGGATGGTAACAGGAGACAGGGGACACGATGTTTTACCCAGGTTCGGGCCCTCTTGATGGAGGTAAAACCTACGTCCTGCTTGATTTATTCTTGATGATATGAGTATTACAAGAGTTGATCTACCACGAGATCGGAGAGGCTAAACCCTAGAAGCTAGCCTATGGTATGATTGTATGTTGTCCTATGGACTAAAACCCTCCGGTTTATATAGACACTAGAGGGGGCTAGGGTTACACAAGGTCGGTTACAAAGGAGGAGATATACATATCCGTATTGCCTAGCTTGCCTTCCACGCCAAGTAGAGTCCCATCCGGACACGAGACGAAGTCTTCAATCTTGTATCTTCATAGTCCAACAGTCCGGCCAAAGGATATAATCCGGCTGTCCGGATACCCCCTAATCCAGGACTCCCTCAGTAGCCCCCAAACCAGGCTTCAATGACGACGAGTCCGGCGCGAAGTGTTGTCTTCGACATTGCAGGGCGGGTTCTTCTCCATATTTCGAACATTTGTAAAGCAGTGTCCGACCCCATAAATGTTTGGACCTCTTGGCTTCTGTGCCCAATAAGGGCTATTTTCCACGCGTCGAATGAATACGAGGCGCCAGGGCATTTTTACATTCGCCCCTAGCCAGATAAATAAATTTTCTATTAAAAGGACGGGGATTCTCAGATCCGATCCACACCATCCTCCCCCAGCGAGAATCCATCAGAGCGTGCTTCGAAAAGGTCCATTCCAGCATGGCCGACCTCCGCAGCTCCTCCTCCCGCCCCCGTAGCCCTAAGCTCGGTGATTGGGAGAGGTGTTCCATCCCACACAGTCGATTAATCGAACTACAGACTAAGGGATTCCTCCCTCCAGCATACATGGTGCCCGTTCGAGCCGGGCTTGCCACCTACAATGGCGGGGAGCAAGCGGAGAGCTTCCCCAGTCCCTCTACGGGGGAGCGGGTCTGCCTTGTTCCCTATTTATTAAGGGGACTCAGATTTCCAATTCATCCATTCCTCCGTAGGCTCCTGGAGTTCTACGGCCTCCAACTACACAATTTCACCCCTGCCTCCATTCTACACATCGTCGGCTATGTTGCTCTCTGCGAGTTGTTCCTGGGCTGCGAGGCTCACTTCAAGCTATGGAAAAGGCTATTTTGCCTCGTCCCTCGCACACAGAGGGGGTCACTTTATCAAGTGGGGAGAGCCGAAATATGGCGCATCGCTGGTACCGGATACCTGTCCGGCACCCCGAAGAAGTCGTCCGAAGACTGGCCTTCGGAATGGTTTTATATGGAGGACGTTCCCCTTCCGGACCCTGTTCGGCGGGGTCTTCCCGAGTTCAGCAATGCCCCTTTGAAGAAACGCCGAAGTTGGCTCCCATGGAGCCCCCAGGTGGAAGACAATGGAGAAGTCCTCTACCTGATGAACCGGATTAAAGCACTGGCTCAATCAGGATTGACAGTAATCGAAGTTATGTCGATTTGCATAATGCGGGGAGTGCAACCACTTCAATATCGTGGGCACCCCTTGTGGTGTTTTAACGGGACGGATGATGCCACCCACTGCGGGCGTAAGGGTCCGGGCAATGCTGCCGCTTAGCAAAAATTCTGTCAGAATTGTTCAAGGGAGAGGAAGAGGAGTTCATCCACATCAAGCCACGGGATGGATTCTCCATGTACAATCCTCCAAGCTGGGTAAGTTATATCTCCTTACTCCCATTTTTCCCGCATTCTTTGTCGTAAATATTCACCTTGCCACTTTGTGGCAGGAACTGTGAAAAGCCATAAAGGAGGTCAGCAGCCCTTCTCCACAACCCGAGGACCCTGACCGGGCCCTCGACTCCGGACTCGAAGAAGATCCGGTTATATTCTTGGAGCTGATAGATCGGCAGTTCTATCAGTTAAGCTACGATGATGCCATGGTGGCCATTACAGCCGACTATCCCGGACTGCTTCCTGCATCGCACGTAAGAAAACCAAAAAATCCCAACTCCAAAAACTAGGATCCCCTGTTAGACACTTCACCTACCATATGCATATGGCGTTTTTACAGGGAAGGCATTCGGGACGCCTTGCCAAACCCGCAGCAACTCGCCAACAAGAGGCAGTGAGGCCGGGCAGGCCAAAAAGGAAGGCGGTCAGGATGGAGACGCCGGCGCAAAGGTATAATAGAAACCCCCCTCCATGGTTGTCGTCTTTCTCGAAATGTAACGACGCCCGTGTTTCTTTAACCGAAAAAATGCTCGTCGGAATATGTCCGACGATGTTGCTAATCACGCTTCCACCAGTCGGGCGCCAGGACCGGACATAGAGACGGAAGCCGATATGGGGCGGGCGCCGGATAATCCCCCTACAGAGGATGTGGATAGATTATCCGCTACAAACTCAGAAGTGGAAAGCGCCATGAATCATAGGCGTCGCCGGGCCATACTCCGCAACGCTTGTTTCTCACCAGAGGCATTTGATGCCTTCAATTTTGGAGAGGCGTACCTCCGTGCTGCTCAAGATGGTCTAGCCATTGCCACGGATCAGTATGTAAAGGATGTACGGGTAAGTAAATCTGACGATTTATGTGTATCAGTAGCCCCTGAGACTTGAAACAGTTAGCAGAACTGATTTAAGGATCATCTTTATTGTGCAGGTTCTTACAGAGAAGAATACTAGGCTGTCACAGGAGCTGGAGGAATGCAAGACCCAACTGCGGGCCGCTGTTGCCGCATTGAAGGAACCGAAAAAGTCCCCCGCTGGTAACATTTACTTTAAAGAATGATGGTTTCCATATAGTGTGCGGCGTGGCTGCAGATCTAACAAAGATGTTGCAGATGAATCCGGAGAAAATCCGGAGGACCAGCATGTCGTGCGACAGCTAGAGGCTAGCAGACGCGTGCTGACTGAGGTTAGGCGGGAGAAAAACAATCTCCAAGACGCCAATATCAAGCTGAGCGTGGAACTAAAAGACGTTCGAGCCCAGCTTGCAGACTCCGAGAAGGAGAATAAGCGGCTTCGACGCGGCATTTTCAATAAGTGCTTGAACGAATCCTTTTGAAGGAGTTCGGCGAAGAAGCCGACTAACAACGTTATGTCTGTAGGTATGCTGATGGGTCGTCCCGCGGAGGAAATTCCCGGGTCTGCGGGTGATCTTCTATCCGAGCTCTCACATCTGCATGAACAAGTTCGGCAGGTGATGCAATGTGTTGCTCAGGCCTTGTGGCCATCCGTCTCCCTGCCAGAAGGCGTTGCAGAGCTTACGGAGAAGCTCAAGGGAGCTCGGCGGCGCTTCCGATTATGGAAGATATTGGCCTGCCGTCAAGGTGCCAGAGAAGCCTGGGCCATGGTGAAGACGCGGTATACCAAGGCTGACCCAAATCACATGGCCGAGGTCAGACCTGTGGGGCCCGGCGGAAAAGAGATCCCCGTTTGCTTAGTTTATGGGCAAGTAGAATTAGCCGCAAAGTATTCCCAACAGGATTGTAGGCTAGACCGCCTGTTGGATGGTATAGAAGAGGAATTTAGTCAGTCTGCATGACTATGTAATTAAAGTGACATGTGTAATGCTTTCTAGCCGGATTGTAGATCATTTGTCATGGCGGACCTTTTCGCTTCAACCTTAGGACCCGATAGTCCGGAGTGTATCCGAATACCCGCTCAGTTATATAAGAACCGGGGTATGCGTGGAGACCAAGCGTAGGGGTCATTAGTGCTTGAACAGACAAGTGCCCAACTAGTTATGTTATATTACATGGGTAGTAAGAAACATCTTCCAGGGAGAATAGTTCCGTTAAGGGTTCCTTTCCCTAGGTATGCATGCCCTAAAGTGCATGTCCGGACTGTGATAGGAAACACAGGAAAACACATCTGGGGGCACATATGGAAAATAAATAGAAATCATCTTTTGTTCACTGACCGAATATTCCCTTAAGAACGCTAGCTTTCGGCTTCACCCAGTCTGAGGTACACATCCGGCTAACCCGGCAGTAACAATCGCAGAGGTGCTCCCCTTATGCCCTAGCCGAATTAACGGGAACGTAGGGCATAAATACAAGAGCCAGGCAACCCAGCTTGGCCAAAACTTAAGTCATATCGATGCATATAATGGCGAAAAAAGGTACATGCGGAAGTATAATACATGTGCGGGGCATGAGGCCCAGATAAATAATTAAGCTTCTGTGAAAGAAGCCCCCAGGTATGATGAGCGCGGCTAGCGCATCCATAATGTGCAAGCGAGGCACAAGTTGGCCCTTGAAGGCCTAGAGAAAGAATAAAAAGAAATAAAGAAAGGAAAACAAGACAGATAATGTATATGCAAAAAATGGACAGAGGAAGGGGACGAACATAGAGTCCGGCGCTAGGCGTAGAATCTTCGGAGCCTGGCCGTGTTCCATGGGTTCGGCTCGAGTCGATTAGTCGATGCATCCCGCAGTCAGTACGCTCCACCGGTTAGAACTTGGTCAATAATGAAGGGACCTTCCCATTTGGGCTGGAGCTTGTTCTTTTTCTTATCCGGCAGGCGTAGAACTAGTTCTCCAACATTATAAGTTTTGGCCCGTACTTCTCTGCTTTGGTATCTGTGAGCCTGTTGCTGATAAAATGCAGAACGGGCTTTTGCTATGTCGCGCTCGTCCTCTAGGGTGTCCAGACTGTCCCGCCGATCGAGCTCGGCTTCTCTTTCTTCGTACATGCGCACTCGAGGTGAGTCATGAATTATGTCACAGGGCAAGACTGCCTCTGCGCCGTACACCATAAAGAAGGGTGTATATTTAAGGGGTCCAACTGAAGGAAATATGCCCTAGAGGCAATAATAAAGTTATTATTTATTTCCTTATATCATGATAAATGTTTATTATTCATGCTAGAATTGTATTAACCGGAAACATAATACATGTGTGAATACATAGACAAACAGAGTGTCACTAGTATGCCTCTACTTGACTAGCTCGTTGATCAAATATGGTTAAGTTTCCTAACCATAGACATGAGTTGTCATTTGATTAAACGAGATCACATCATTAGGAGAATGATGTGATTGACTTGACCCATTCCGTTAGCTTAGCACTTGATCGTTTAGTTTGTTTCTATTGCTTTCTTCATGACTCATACATGTTCCTATGACTATGAGATTATGCAACTCCCGTTTACCGGAGGAACACTTTGTGTGCCACCAAACGTCACAATGTAACTGGGTGATTATAAAGGTGCTCTACAGGTGTCTCCAAAGGTACTTGTTGGGTTGGCGTATTTCGAGATTAGGATTTGTCACTCCGATTGTCGGAGAGGTATCTCTGGGCCCTCTCGGTAATGCACATCACTTAAGCCTTGCAAGCATTGCAACTAAATGAGTTAGTTGCGGAATGATGTATCACTAGATCAATAGCTCGCGTTTAGCTCCCCTGTTTTATTTTTGATATGTTCCTAGAGAAAACTAAGTTGAAAGATGTTAGTAGCAATGATGCGGATTGGATCCATGATCTGAGGTTTATCCTCATTGCTGCACAGAAGAATTATGTCCTTGATGCACTGCTAGGTGACAAACCTATTGCAGGAACAGATGCAGATGTTATGAACATTTGGCTAGCTCAATATGATGACTACTTGATAGTTTAGTGCACCATGCTTAAACGGCTTAGAATCGGGACTTCAAAGACGTTTTGAACGTCATGGACCATATGAGATGTTCCAGGAGTTGAAGTTAATATTTCAAGCAAAAACCCGAGTTGAGAGATATGAAGTCTCCAACAAGTTCTATAGCTAAAAGATGGAGGAGAATAGCTCAAGCAGTGAGCATGTGCTCAGATTGTCTGGGTACTACAATCGCATGAATCAAGTGGGAGTTAATCTTCCAGATAAAATAGTGATTGATAGAATTCTCTAGTCACCATCACCAAGTTAGTAGAACTTCATGATGAACTATGATATGCAAGGGATAATGGAAATGATTCCCAAGCTCTTCGTAATGCTGAAATCGACGAAGGTAGAAATCAAGAAAAATATCAAGTGTTGATGGTAGACAAGACCACTACTTTCAAGAAAAGGGCAAAGGGAAGAAGGGGAACTTCAAGAAAAACGGCAAGCAAGTTGCTGCTCAAGTGAAGAAGCCTAAGTCTGGTCCTAAGCCTGAGACTAAGTGCTTCTACTGCAAAGGGACTGGTCACTGGAAGCGGAACTGCCCCAAGTATTTGGCGGATAAGAAGGATGGCAAAGTGAACAAAGGTATATTTGATATACAGATTATTGATGTGTATTTTACTAGTGTTCGTAGCAACCCCTCGGTATTTGATACTGGTTCAGTTGCTAAGAGTAGTAACTCGAAACGGGAGTTGCAGAATGAACATAGACTAGTTAAGGGTGAAGTGACGATGTGTGTTGGAAGTGGTTCCAAGATTGATATGATCATCATCGCACACTCCTATAATTTTGGGATTAGTGTTGAACCTAAATAAGTGTTATTTGGTGTTTGCGTTGAGCATGAATATGATTTGATCATGTTTATTGCAATACGATTATTCATTTAAGTAAGAGAATAAATTGTTGTTCTGTTTACATGAATAAAACCTTCTATGGTCATACACCCAATGAAAATGGTTTGTTGGATCTCGATCGTGGTGATACACATTTTCATAATATTGAAGCCAAAAGATGCAAAGTTAATAATGATAATGCGACTTATTTGTGGCACTGCCGTTTAGGTCATATTGGTGTAAAGCGCATGAAGAAAATCCATGCTGATGGGCTTTTGGAATCACTTGATTATGAATCAGTTGATGCTTGCGAACCATGCCTCATGGGCAAGATGACTAAGACTCCGTTCTTCGGAACAATGGAGCGAGCAACTGACTTATTGGAAATAATACATACTGATGTATGCGGTCCGATGAGTGTTAAGGCTCACGGCAAGTATCGTTATTTTCCGACCTTCACAGATGATTTGAGCGGATATGGGTATATCTACTTATTAAAATACAAGTCTGAAACATTTGAAAAGTTCAAAGAATTTCAGAGTGAAGTGGAGAATCATCGTAACAAGAAAATAAAAAGTTTCTACGATATGATCGCAGAGGTAAAATATTTGAGTTAAGAGTTTGGCCTTCAGTTAAAACAATGTGAAATAGTTTCACTATTCACGCCACCTGGAACACCACAGTGTAATGGTGTGTCTGAACGTCATAACCGTACTTTATTAGATATGGTGCGATCTATGATGTCTCTTACCGATCTACCACTATCGTTTTGGGGTTATGCATTAGAGACAGCTGCATTCACGTTAAATAGGGCGCCATCTAAATCCGTTGAGACGACACCGTATGAACAATGGTTTGGCAAGAAACCTAAGCTGTCGTTTCTTAAAGTTTGAGGTTGCAATGCTTATGTGAAAAAGTTTCAACCTGATAAGCTCTAACCCAAATCGGAGAAGTGCGTATTCATAGGATACCCAAAAGAAAATGTTGGGTACACCTTCTATCACAGATCCGAAGGCAATATATTCATTACTTTGAATGGATCCTTTCTAGAAAAGGAGTTTTTCTCGAAAGAAGTGAGTGGGAGGAAAGTAGAACTTGATGAGGTAACTGTACCTGCTCCCTTATTGGAAAGTAGTTCATCACAGAAATCTGTTCCTGTGACTACTACATCGATTAGTGAGGAAGCTAATGATGATGATCATGTAACTTCAGATCAAGTTACTACCGAACCTCGTAGGTAAACCAGAGTGAGATCCGCACGAGAGTGGTACAATAATCCTGTTCTAGAGGTCATGTTACTTGACCATGACGAGCCTACGAACTATGAGGAAGCGATGATGAGCCCAGATTCCGCGAAATGGCTTGAGGCCATGAAATCTGAGATGAGATCCATGTATGAGAACAAAGTATGGACTTTGATTGACTTGCCCAATGATCGGCGAGACATTGAGATTAAATGGATCTTCAAGAGGAAGACGGACGTTGATAGTAGTGTTACTATCTACAAAGCTAGAATTGTCGCAAAAAGGTTTTTGACAAGTTCAAGGTGTTGACTACGATGAGAGTTTCTCACTCGTATCTATGCTTAAGTCTGTCCGAATCATGTTAGCAATTGCTGCATTTTATGAAATCTGGCAAATGGATAAACAAAACTGCATTCCTTAATGGATTTATTAAAGAAGAGTTTTATATGATGCAACCAGAAGGTTTTGTCAATCCTAAAGGTACTAACAAAGTATGCAAGCTCCAGCGATCCATCTATGGACTGGTGCAAGCATCTCGGAGTTGGAATATACGCTTTGATAAGTTGATCAAAGCATATAGTTTTATACAGACTTGCGGTGAAGCCTGTATTTACAAGAAAGTGAGTGGGAGCACTACAACATTTCTGATAAATATATGTGTATGACATATTGTTGATCGGAGATAATGTAGATTTATTCTGCAAAGCATAAAGGAATGTTTGAAAGGAGTTTTTCAAAGAAAGACCTCGGTGAAGCTGCTTACATATTGAGCATCAAGATCTATAGAGATAGATCAAGACGCTTGATAAGTTTTTCAATGAGTACATACCTTGACAAGATTTTGAAGTAGTTCAAAATGGAACAGTCAAAGAAGGAGTTCTTGCCTGTGTTACAAAGGTGTGAAGTTGAGTAAGACTCAAAACCCGACCACGGCAAAAGATAGAGACAGAATGAAAGTCATTCCCTATGCCTCAGCCATTGGTTCTATAAAGTATGCCATGCTATGTACCAGACCTATTGTATACCCTGCCCTGAGTTTGGCAAGGGAGTACAATAGTGATCTAGGAGTAGATCACTGGACATTGGTCAAAATTATCCTTAGTGGAATAAGGATATGTTTCTCGATTATGGAGGTGACAAAAGGTTCGTCGTAAAGGGTTACGTCGATGCAAGTTTTGACACTGATCCAGATGACTCTAAGTCTCAATCTGGATACATATTGAAAGTGGGAGTAATTAGCTAGAGTATCTCCATGCAGAGCATTGTTGACATAGAAATTTGCAAAATACTTACAGATCTGAATGTGGCAGACTCTTTGACTAAACTTCTCTCACAAGCAAAACATGATCACACCTCAGTACTCTTTGGGTGTTAATCACATAGCGATGTGAACTAGATTATTGACTCTAGTAAACCCTTTGGGTGTTGGTCACATGTCGATGTGAACTATGGGTGTTAATCACATGGTGATGTGAACAATTGATGTTAAATCACATGGCGATGTGAACTAGATTATTGACTCTAGAGCAAGTGGGAGACTGAAGGAAATATGCCCTAGAGGCAATAATAAAGTTATTATTTATTTCCTTATATCATGATAAATGTTTATTATTCATGCTAGAATTGTATTAACCGGAAACATAATACATGTGTGAATACATAGACAAACAGAGTGTCACTAGTATGCCTCTACTTGACTAGCTCGTTGATCAAAGATGGTTAAGTTTCCTAACCATAGACATGAGTTGTCATTTGATTAAACAAGATCACATCATTAGGAGAATGATGTGATTGACTTGACCCATTCCGTTAGCTTAGCACTTGATCGTTTAGTTTGTTGCTATTGCTTTCTTCATGACTTATACATGTTCCTATGCCTATGAGATTATGCAACTCCCGTTTACCGGAGGAACACTTTGTGTGCCACCAAAGGTCACAACATAACTGGGTGATTATAAAGGTGCTCTACAGGTGTCTCCAAAGGTACTTGTTGGGTTGGCGTATTTCGATATTAGGATTTGTCACTCCGATTGTCGGAGAGGTATCTCTGGGCCCACTCGGTAATGCACATCACTATAAGCCTTGCAAGCATTGCAACTAATGAGTTAGTTGCGGGATGATGTATTACGGAACGAGTAAAGAGACTTGCCGGTAACGAGATTGAACTAGGTATTGAGATACCGACGATCGAATCTCGGGCAAGTAACATACCGATGACAAAGGGAACAACGTATGTTGTTATGCGGTCTGACCGATAAAGATCTTCATAGAATATGTAGGAGCCAATATGGGCATCCAGGTCCCGCTATTGGTTATTGACCAGAGAGGTGTCTCGGTCATGTCTACATAGTTCTCGAACCCGTAGGGTCCGCACGCTTAACATTCGTTGACGATATAGTACTATGTGAGTTATGTATGTTGATGACCGAATGTTGTTCAGAGTCCGGGATGAGATCACGGACATGACAAGGAACTCCGGAATGGTCCGAAGATAAAGTTTGATATATGGGATAGTAGTGTTTGATCTCCGTAAGGGTTCCAGAATTCACCAGAAGGGGTTCCGTATGTTTCCCGAAATGTTTGGGCACGAGAACACTTTATCTGGGCCAAAGGGGAAAGCCCACGAGGATTTTGGAAAGTGCAAAAGGAAGTTTTGCGGAGACCAGAGGCTAGACGCCAGGAACCCTGGCGTCTACGGGGTAGACGCCGGGAACCCTGGCGTCTAGCCCTGGAGTCCGAGAAGGACTCTTGCCTTTCGGGTGAAACCGACTTTGAGGAGGCTTTTACTCCAAGTTTTGACCCCAGGGCTCAACATATAAATAGAGGGGTAGGGCTAGCACCAAAGACACATCAAGAAACACCAAGCCATGTGCCGGCAACCCCATCCCCTCTAGTTTATCCTTTGTCATAGTTTTTTTAGTGCTTAGGCAAAGCCCTGCGGAGATTGTTCTTCACCAACACCGTCACCACGCCGTCGTGCTGCCGGAACTCATCTACTACTTCGCCCCTCTTGCTGGATCGAGAAGGCGAGGACGTCACCGAGCCGAACGTGTGCAGAACTCGGAGGTGCCTTGCTTTTGGTACTTGGATCGGTCGGACGTGAAGACGTACGACTACATCAACCGCGTTGATATAACGCTTCCGCGAACGGTCAACGAGGGTACGTAGACAACACTCTCCCCTCTCGTTGCTATGCATCACCATGATCTTGCGTGTGCGTAGGAATTTTTTTGAAATTACTACGTTCCCCAATACCAACCATGTCAAGCCCCCAGACCGCGAAGGGCCACGTAATGGGGATTGTTTGGAGGGCGGTGGGTGGCATGTGGCTTTGATTTGCAAAGAGCTGGCAACCGGCGCAACGTTGGACCAAGTCCTGTGCATCTGCCGGGGCCGTTGGCCAATAGAATCATGTATGGAAGGCCTTGCTTACAAGAGCCCGGGCTACGGCGTGGTGACCGTTGAGTCCGGCGTGAATTTCTGCCAAAAGGTTCCGCCCTTTCTCTTCGGAGATGCACCTTTGAAGGACTCCGGTAGTGCTTTTCTTGTACAATTCTCCCTCATGGACCCTGTAGGCCTTGGATCGCCGCACTATGAAGCGTACCTCATTTTGGTCCTCCGGAAGTTCCTGTCTAGTTAGGTAGGCGAGGAATGGTTCTGTCCACGGGGCAATGATAGCCATTATTACGTGGGCTGAAGGTGTTATTTCGGTGGCGGAGCCTCCGATTGTGTCCGAGTGTTCGGTATCGGGTATTTTGGCCGGGTCTGGACTATTGTTACCGGTGTCCCCTTCCCATACTACGGATGGCTTGAACAGCCTCTCCAAAAATATGTTGGGGGGACCGCATCGCGTTTTGCGCCGATGCGGGTGAGGATATCCGCCGCCTGATTGTTTTCCCGAGCCACATGGTGAAATTCGAGCCCCTCGAACCGAGCTGACATTTTTAGGACGGCGTTTCGATAGGCCGCCATTTTCAGATCCTTGGCATCAAAGTCTCCATTTATTTGGGATATTGCGAGGTTTGAATCCCCACGCACCTCCAAGCATTGAATGCCCATGGAGACTGCCATCCGAAGACCATGCAATAGAGCTTCGTATTCGGCTGCGTTGTTGGAGTCTGTATACAATATTTGCAGTACGTACTGAACGGTATCTCCGGTTGGGGACGTCAGGACGACGTCCGCCCCTAGACCAGCCAACATTTTAGAACCGTCGAAGTGCATGATCCAATTGGAGTATGCACCGTACTCTTTAGGGAGTTCGGCCTCCGTCCACTCGGCGACAAAGTCGGCCAATACTTGCGACTTAATGGCTCGCCAAGGTTTGTATGTTATGTTGAACGGGACGAGCTCAATGGCCCATTTGGCAATCCGGCCCGTAACGTCGTGGTTGTTTATAATATCATTAAGTGGCACTTCCGAGGCTACTGTAATCGAACTCTTGAAAGTAGTGTCGCAGCTTTCGGGATGCCATGAATACCGCATAAGTTATCTTTTGATAATGTGGGTACCGTGATTTGCATGGAGTGATGACAGTGGATACATAGTATACCGGCTTTTGAAGAGGGAATTTATGTCCGTTAGCTTCTCGTTCGACGACAAGCACTGCGCTTACAACTTGATGAGTTGCCGCAATATACAACAACATTGGCTCGCCAATGTTTGGTGCGGCCAGGATTGGGTTGGTTGCCAAAATGGCTTTTATTTCTTCCAATCCGGCTGTGGCAGCGTCTGTCCACTCGAAGTGTTCGGTGCGCCGAAGGAGGCGATAAAGGGGTAAAGCCTTTTCTCCTAAGTGGGAGATAAAGTGGCTGAGAGCCGCCACACATCCAGTCAGTTTCTGAATTTGTTTGAGGTCCGTTGGGATAGCCAACTGTGACAGAGCTCGGATTTTGGCCGGATTAGCTTCAATCCCTCTACTGGACACAATGAAGCCCAGGAGCTTTGTGACGCCCCCGTTTTGACCGTACACTAATCATACACGCAAACGTGTACGATCAAGATCAGGGACTCACGGGAAGATATCACAACACAACTCTACCAATAAAATAAGTCATACAAGCATCATATTACAAGCCAGGGGCCTCGAGGGCTCGAATACAAGAGCTCGATCATAGACGAGTTAGCGGAAGCAACAATATCTGAGTACAGACATAAGTTAAACAAGTTTGCCTTAAGAAGGCTAGCACAAACTGGGATACAGATCGAAAGAGGCGCAGGCCTCCTGCCTGGGATCCTCCTAACTACTCCTGGTCGTCGTCAGCGGGCAGCACGTAGTAGTAGGCACCTCCGATGTAGTAGGAGTCGTCGTCGACGGTGGCGTCTGGGCTCCTGGGCTCCAACATCTGGTTGCGACAACCAGGTAGAAGGGATAGGGGGAAAAGAGGGAGAAAGCAACCGTGAGTACTCATCCAAAGTACTCGCAAGCAAGGAGCTACACTACATATGTATGCATTGGTATCAACTGGAATAAGGCTATCATATGTGGACTGAACTGCAGAATGCCGGAATAAGAGGGGGATAGCTAGTCCTTTCGAAGACTACGCTTCTGGCACCTCCGTCTTGCAGCATGTAGAAGAGAGTAGATGATAAGTTCACCAAGTAGCATCACATAGCATAATCCTAACCGATGATCCTCCCCTCGTCGCCCTGTGAGAGAGCGATCACCGGTTGTATCTGGCACTTGGACGGGTGTGTTTTATTAAGTATCCGGTTCTAGTTGTCATAAGGTCAAGGTACAACTCCAAGTCGTCCTGTTACCGAAGATCACGGCTATTCGAATAGTTTAACTTCCCTGCAGGGGTGCACCACATAACCCAACACGCTCGATCCCATTTGGCCGGACACACTTTCCTGGGTCATGCCCGGCCTCGGAAGATCAACACGTCGCAGCCCCACCTAGGCACAACAGAGAGGCCAGCACGCCGGTCTAAACCTAAGCGCACAAGGGTCTGGGCCCATCGCCCATAGCACACCTTCACGTTGCGTACGCGGCCGGAGAGCAGACCTAGCAACCTCCATTACAAAGGAAGTCACGTTACGCGGTCCAACCCGGCGCGCGCCGCTCAGTCGCTGGCGTCACGAAATGCTTCGGCTGATACCACGACGTCGAGTGCCCATAACTGTCCCAGCGTAGATGGTTAGTGCATATAGGCCAGTAGCCAGACTCAGATCAAATACCAAGATCTCGTTAAACGTGTTAAGTATCCGCGAACATCGACCAGGGCCAGGCCCACCTCTCTCCTAGGTGGTCTCAACCTGCCCTGTCGCTCCGCCTCAAAGTAACAGTCGGGGGCCGTCGGGAACCCAGGCCCACCTCTACCGGGATGGAGCCACCTGCCCCTTCAGCCCCCATGTCCGAACAGTATCACAGGTAATGTATCAATGTAGAGTATATAGTATATGCCCGTGATCACCTCCCGAAGTGATCACGGCCCAGTAGTATAGCATGGCAGACGGACAAGAGTGTAGGGCCACTGATGGAACACTAGCATCCTATATAAGCAGTAGGATAGTAGGTAAGGGTAACAACAGTAGTAGCAAGGACAGGCTATGCATCAGGATAGGAATAACGGAAAGCAGTAACATGCTACACTACTCTAATGCAAGCAGTATAGAGAAGAGTAGGCGATATCTGGTGATCAAAGGGGGGGCTTGCCTGGTTGCTCTGGCAAGAGAGAGTGGTCGTCAACAACGTAGTCGTACTGGGTAGCAGCGTCGTCGGTCTCGGTGTCTAGCGAGAGAAGAGGGGGAAGAAACAATAAATATAATGCAAGAATATGCATAGTGATGCATGACATGACAAGTAACGGCGTTAGAGGTGCCCTAACGCGGTAGTAGGTGATACCGTTGAAGGGGGATGACATCCGGGAAAGTATCCCCAGTGTTTCACGTTTTCGGACCGGTGAACCGGAGGGGGAAAGTTGCGAGTTCGATAGGTTAGGGATGCGTGGCGGATGAACGGGCTGCGTATCCGGGTTCGTCTCATCGTTCTGAACAACTTTCATGTAGAAAGTATTTTCATCTGAGCTACGGTTTATTTTATATTAATTTTAAAAGACTTAATTCATTTTTAGGATTTATTTAATTATTTAAATTCAACATTATCCGGAACAGTAAAGGATGACGTCAGCATGACATCATGCTGATGTCAGCAGTCAACTGTGCAGTTGACTGGGTCAACTATGTGTGGGTCCCGCATGTCATTGATTGATTAGGCTAATCAGGGGTTAATTAAGTTAACTAGTAATTAGGTTAACCTAATCAAGATTAATTAATTTAATTTAATTAATTTAATTTAATTAATTAATTTAATAATTATTATTTATTTAATTATTTTTATTATTATTACTTTTTTTTAATTCTTTTTTTTAATTAAAACATTCTGGGCATGGGGCCCATCTGTCATAGGCCCCAGGGCATACAGGGCGCGGGTGATGGTTACGGGCGCACGCCCAGGGGCACGCGGGCGTCGGCGCAGGCGGCCAGGGCGGGGCACGACGACGGCCAGGGATGGGCACAGCCCGGCTGGCCCTGGACGCCGGCCGGGACGGAGGAGGTCGCCGACCAGGGCAGGGGTCGCGGCTGGCGGGGCCTGGCAGCGGCGCGCGGGCTGCGGCAGCCAGAGCGGGCAAAGGCAGGAGCGGCGGGGCTGAAGCAGCGAACGGCACGGGCGGCGGCGCGTCGACGGGGAGCAGAGGCGGCCACGCGCGAGGCGAGGATGGCGCGACGCGCACGCAGTGAGGCACCAGCGGGCGAGCGGCAGTGGCTGTGGGAGGCCAGCGGCACGGCCGGCCGATGCGTGTGTGGCGAAGCGGGGAAGAGGAGAAGGAGCGGTGCTCACGGCGAGGTTGTAGGGCCAGTGGCAACGAGGAACGAGGAGGAGGTCGAGGACGACGGCGGAGCGGTCCGGCGAGGGCGTGTTCCGGCAAGGCGGCGTCGTGATGGCGGCGTCGTAGCTCGAGGGGGTCCGGCGGGGAAGAGACGATGGGGCGGCGCCGGCGAGGTCCAGCGAGCGCCTGGTGTCGCCGGGGCGGCGGGGTAGGTAGCGGGGCGCCGGGAGCCGCGGTCGTCGTGCGGGGGCGAGGGGATCGGGAGTTCCTGATCCAGATCCAGGGGGGAAGTGGTGCGAGTGGGGTGGGGGTGAGTTAGGGTTTCTGGGGTGTGGGGGTTAAGGGAGTGTGTGGGGGGGCCGGCTGGGCCGTGGGGTGGGCTGGCCCGTTCGGGCGGCTGAGGCCAGCTGGGCCACTTGGCCCAGTGAGAGGGGGGGGGTTGCTTTGCCCTTTTTGTTTTGTTTTGTTTTTATCTATTTGCATTTCTGCTTTTAAACCTTTTAAACTATTTAGACATTTTATAAAAATGTGTTTGCTGCCCCATAATTACCTATGTAATCTTTGGCAACCACCGAACATTTTTGTTTCAATTTTTGAAAACTTTTATTGCCGACATTAATTTTAATTTTAAATTTGAATTTGACGCAGTTTGAACTGACGGGCGTTTAGCTACAGTAATTGGGATGACATGGCATGATTAGCGTGGGATTACTGTAGCAAGATTATCCGGGCGTTACAAATCTCCTCCACTATAAGAAATCTCATCCCGAGATTTAGGAGGTAGGAGGAAACAGTGCGGGGTATTCATCACGAAGACGATCCTCGCGTTCCCAGGTGGCTTCGTCTTCAGAGTGATTCGACCACTGGACCTTGAGGAACTTGATCGCCTTCTGACGTGTGCGGCGTTCAGCTTGGTCGAGAATGCGGACCGGATGCTCTTTATAGGAGAGGTCTTGTTGCAATTCAAGCACTTCATGATCCACTGCTCGGATTGGGTCCTTGAAGCAGCGTCGAAGCTGCGACACGTGGAACACATCGTGAACCTGAGAAAGGTTCGGCGGAAGCTCCAGTTGATATGCCACCTTTCCACGCCTCTCGAGAATATTGAAAGGACCAATATAGCGGGGAGCTAGCTTTCCTTTGATCCCGAAGCGGTGTGCACCCTTCATTGGTGTAACTCGAAGATAAGCATTTTCGCCAGGTTGATACACCATGTCTTGGTGATGACGGTCATACTGACTTTTCTAACGTGACTGAGCAGTCTTGAGATTCTCGCGAATAATGCGAACTTGTTCTTCGGCCTGTTGGATAATATCCGGACCAAAGAGTGGACGTTCCCCAGTTTCTGACCAGTTCAGAGGGGTTCGACACTTTCGTCCATATAGCACTTCGAAGGGGGACATCTTCAGACTAGCTTGATAGCTATTATTATAAGAGAACTCGGCATATGGAAGAGATTCCTCCCATTTCTTGCCGAATGAGATTACACAAGCTCGAAGCATGTCTTCGAGAACTTGGTTGACACGTTCAACCTGTCCTTGCGACTGAGGATGAAACGCAATACTGAACGACAGATGAGTTCCCATAGCTTCTTGGAAACTCGCCCAAAACCTTGAAGTGAATAAGCTGCCACGGTCTGAACTGATAACTAGTGGAATACCATGAAGTGAAACAATTCTGCCCATGTAGAGAGTAGCAAGCTGACTAGCAGTGATTGTCTCTTTGACCGCCAGAAAATGTGCAACTTTAGAGAGCCGGTCAATGACGACAAGAATAGAATCATTACCTTTTTGCGACTTGGGAAATCCAGTGACGAAGTCCATCTCAACATGGTCCCATTTCCATTCAGGAATAGAGATAGGTTGCAGAGTTCCGGCAGGCCTTTGATGCTCTGCTTTGATTCGGTGACAAACGTCACACTCAGCAACATAACGAGCAATGTCCTGCTTCATATTAGACCACCAGAATCTTTGACGAATATCCTGGTACATCTTTGTACTACCAGGATGGATGGACAGAGGCGTATCATGAGCTTCTTGCATAACCCTTTTAGTCTTATCCAGGTTTTTCTTCGAACATGGTACCACTAGGCGGCCTTTGAAATACAAGGCGCCATCGTCGGCGATAGTGAAGAATGAGGGCTTTCCTTCTGCTAGATGGCGTTTAATCTTATGGACCTCAGAGTCATAACCTTGAATAGTCTTTATACCAGCTACGAGATCTGGTATGACAGTCAGGGTATTTAGAGAACCCTTAGTAATAACAAGAAGATTCATCTTGCAGAATTCCGGGGGAGGGGGAGTGAGTGCTCCAGGAGGAACAATATGGAGGTTCAGCTTTCTAAATTCTTCGACAAGCGAGGGCTGAACTTTATGAACCTGGAGGTGGTTGCAGTAAGACTTGCGGCTCAAGGCATCAGCCATTACATTAGCCTTGCCGGGGGTATAAGATATACCCACGTCAAAGTCTGCAACAGTCTCCATCCATCTCTGCTGACGGAGGTTCAGATCTGGCTGAGTAAACAGATACTTCAGACTTTGGTGATCGGTGAAGATCTCGCAACGATTACCGAGAAGGTAGTGTCGCCACTGCTTCAGTGAATGAATGACGGCAGCAAGCTCGAGGTCGTGAACTGGGTAGTTTTCTTCGTGAGGGCGCAGTTGACGAGAGGCATAAGCAATCACTCTGTGCTCTTGCATTAGGACACAACCTAATCCTTGACGGGAAGCGTCGCAGTAAATGACGAAGTCCTTCTTAGTATCAGGTGGTGCAAGCACGGGGGCATAAGTCAACTTGTCTTTGAGCGCCTGGAAACTTTCCTGACACTTGTCTGTCCATTCAAACTTGACACCCTTATGCAACAGATTAGTCAGAGGCCTGGCAATCTTGGAGAAGTTCTCGACGAATCGACGGCAATAGCTGGCGAGACCGAGAAAACTTTGGACTTGCTTGACATTCTTCGGAGGAGTCCAATCGAGAATAGCCTGAACTTGTTCAGGGTTGACGGCAATACCATCCTTGGAGATGACATGCCCAAGATAGGTTACTTCGGGGAGCCAGAATTCACACTTGGAATACTTAGCATACAGTTGGTGATCTCGAAGCTTTTCTAGCACCAGACGAAGATGTCCAGCATGTTCTTCCTCGTTCTTGGAAAATACAAGGATATCGTCCAGATAAACCACGACGAACTTGTCGAGGTAATCCATGAATATATAGTTCATCAGACGAGAGAAGGTGGCGGGAGCATTCGTTAAGCCGAATGACATGACGGTGTACTCGTATGATCCATACCGAGTCACGAAGGCGGTTTTTGGGATGTCCTCCTCACGAACACGGATCTGGTGGTAACCCAACCTCAAGTCGAGTTTGGAGAACACTGATGAGCCAGCCAATTGATCATAAAGATCATTGATCCGAGGAAGAGGGTATTTATTCTGAATGGTAGCTTGGTTTATAGGATGGTAGTCTTGGACCAATCGGTTTGTCCCATCCTTCTTCCTAACAAAAAGAGAAGGTGCTCCCCAAGGAGAGCAACTTGGGCGAATGAAACCTTTGACAAGAGATTTGTCGATTTCCTCCTTAAGCTCAATGAGTTCATGTGGCGGCATCTTATAGGGTCGTTTAGCTATAGGGGTGGTGCCGGGTTTCAAGTCGATGATGAACTCGACAGCTCTAGCAGGGGGAATCCCTGGAAGTTCTTCTGGGAAGACATCTTGGAATTCACGAACGACGGGAATGTTTTCAATGCCCTCGACTGGCGCAGCGTTCAACGCATTCAAGACATAAAGTCGTGCCTCGGCGTTCTGAACTAGATGAGCTAGGTAAGCTATTATTTCGTCAGAAGGGTGTAGCAGATGGACGACCTTAGTGGCGCAAACTATAGAAGCAGTATGCGCTTTCAACCAATCCATTCCCGGAATGAGGTCGATGTTAGACGACTTCAGGATAATGGGAGAGGCATAGAATTCCAGCCCTTCAATTTCCACGGGGACATCGATGCCAACCAGTGAGGTTTGACATTGTCCCACGGGGGTTTTTACCAATACCGAAGTGTTCATCTCCTCACATTTAACGTCATGCTTGTATGCAAAATCTTCTGACATGAATGAATGCGATGCTCCTGAATCGAATAAAACGGATGCTGGTACTGAATTTACGAGGAGTGTACCCATCACAGTAGCAGGCTGGTCTTGAGCTTCGTTGAGATCAACGTGGTTGGCATGAACACGACCATAAGACTTGGCACTGTTGTTGCGGGGCTGGTTGCTTCCACGGCCAGTTGCGGGAAGGGACAGTTGATTCTGATTCTGATTGCAGTTCCTGGCAAGGTGACCTGGTTGACCACACTTGTAGCACAGACCATTATTAGGAGTGGGAACAGGAGCTTGTAGTGGTGGAGCTGGAAGTCTTGGCTGCCTAGTTGGAGGAGCAGGCAGACGAGGTGCAGCATAGGTCTGCCTTGGGGCAGGTGCATTCGGCTGGTACATGCTGTTGGGAATCCATATCTTGCGCTTCTGCGAAGACGGGCCCGAAGATGAGCCCGTGTCACGGTTGCGCCTGTGAGAGCTCTGGTATTCCTGCAGACCAGTTTCGACATTGATGGCTTTGTTCACCAGAGTGGCGAAATCAGCAAAGTCATGCACTAGAAGTGCGAGCTTGATGTCAGCTTGAAGGCCATCACGGAACTTCTCCTGTCTGCGTGCATCAGTTGCAATGTCTTCTTCAGCATAGCGGGACAAGTCAAGAAACTCCCGCTGGGTAAGCTTCCACAGTTTTGTTGCCTTGGGTGAGGTTGCGGAACTCACGCTTCTTCCGGTCCATGACTCCCTGAGGAATGAAGCGAGCACGGAAGGCAGCTTGGAAGTCTGGCCAGGTGATGATTGTTCCAGCTGGCAGAGTACGCCTGTGGCTGTCCCACCATTGAGCTGCGGGTCCTTTCAGGAAGAAGGAAGCAAAGGTGACATAGCTGGCAGGGGCTACATCAGCAGACTCCATCTCATAGGTGATGTCACGGAGCCAGTCATCAGCATCCAGAGGCTGAGTTGAGCTGCGGTACACAGTTGGGTTGAGGCGCATGAAATCCTGCAGAGTCACTGGGTTGGCTGCTGGTTCATATTGGGGCGAGGAAACTGAGCCATCATATTCTCCATGAACTGGCGATTCAGCTCAAACTGTTGGATCATACCAGCCATGTACTCAGGCGGTGGTGGGGTTGCCACCACGACCACGACCACCTGGTCTAACCATCCTGCTAATATTAACAGGGGTAGTTCAGCATTGAGAAATTTGCAAACAAGAATCATTCATGATGAAACATGCACAACGAAAGCAGCACGATAGATACTACATAGTAGTCGGCATATCTTACAAAAGAGATCATGCATAGAGTTCGTTACACAGTGTTCAGTACATAGGCTAAGACATCATAGGCGGCACACAGGCTCGCGGCGAATGCATCTAACACTAATAAGCAAGTCTACGTCAGTCCCATGCGGTACTGCGGAGGTAGGTGTAGCCCGACAGCTGGTAGTGACGCGAAGGGAAGACCTCCACGCGAGTAGCCTGGGGTCCGCGGATACTCTGGTGCGGAACCCGATGCGCAGGTGGCAGGAGAGGACCAAGTGCGGGAGAGTAGCCTCCCACATCTGGCCAGCCGACGCCCTGGGGCATCACGGTCCTGGCAGGGTAGATCGCAGAACGCGACAGATCACCAGATCGGACAGAGGGGTGCAACAAGCGTCAGAGCACGATACAGGTGCTGACGGGTGGTGTACAACTCATGGCGAAGAGCTCGGTTAGCTCTATCCAGCCCATCAGCATGCAGAACCAGGTTCTGATGGTAGAAGGGCTCTCGGGTGACAGTGGAGTAGGCAGCAGTGTAGTATCCCTCCGCACCAACATCGGATGCGATAGCAATGTGCCTGAAGGGGGAGGTATCCAACTCCTGATACTCTCCACGAAGACGTGTCAGAGCAGCATAAGCAGCATCGTGGACCGCCATATCGATAGTCACTCCAACACCATGAGCAGTGTGCAGCACGGTAGTGGAGTCATACTCCCGAGAGTAGAGGTGGACGATGGCACGATACTGCTCCTGGTTGAAGTCCTGATACTCCTCATAGACGGTGTACTCAGGGTGCCAGCGATAACCCAGATAGGTCATCATCTCAACCAACACAGCAGGTGATCCTGAGGCACCAATGGCCGTCGTGTGGCGCACGACCTGCCTCGTGGGTTCCATCTGAAAACAAAGATGTTTTCACAGGAGTCAAATGACAATGTGGATAATGTTCAAATACTACTCTAAAGAATAACTAGGGCTTATCCAACTTTGGGGTGAACGTGGTCACGGGATCCTAGTGTTAGAGTTAGTAAAATCGTTTAACCCGAGTAGGAGAGAGTTCAGTGTCCCAGAGTAAGGATCGAGGAGTAAAAGAGCCTAATACCACCCAGATGGCGATGTGGGCCCGTAAGGCACACAGCCATGTTAGTAAAAGTTTTTAATGTCTAGACTCAACTTCGGCCAAGGAGTGTGGAAGGGGATTCCTACAGGCAGTCGGCTCTGATACCAACTTGTGACGCCCCCGATTTGACCGTACACTAATCATACACGCAAACGTGTACGATCAAGATCAGGGACTCACGGGAAGATATCGACAACACAACTCTACAAATAAAATAAGTCATACAAGCATCATATTACAAGCCAGGGGCCTCGAGGGCTCGAATACAAGAGCTCGATCATAGACGAGTCAGCGGAAGCAACAATATCTGAGTACAGACATAAGTTAAACAAGTTTGCCTTAAGAAGGCTAGCACAAACTGGGATACAGATCGAAAGAGGCGCAGGCCTCCTGCCTGGGATCCTCCTAACTACTCCTGGTCGTCGTCAGCGGGCATCACGTAGTAGTAGGCACCTCCGGTGTAGTAGGAGTCGTCGTCGACGGTGGCGTCTGGCTCCTGGGCTCCAACATCTGGTTGCGACAACCAGGTAGAAGGGATAGGGGGAAAAGAGGGAGAAAGCAACCGTGAGTACTCATCCAAAGTACTCGCAAGCAAGGAGCTACACTACATATGTATGCATTGGTATCAACTGGAATAAGGCTATCATATGTGGACTGAACTAGAATGCCGGAATAAGAGGGGGATAGCTAGTCCTTTCGAAGACTACGCTTCTGGCAGCCTCCGTCTTGGCAGGCATGAAGAGGTAGACTGAAAGTCCAAGTACATCGTATAGCATAATCTAACCGATGATCCTCCTTGTCTGCCCTGTGAGAGAGCGAACACCGGTTGTATCTGGCACTTGGAAGGGTGTGTTTTATTAAGTATCCGGTTCTAGTTGTCATAAGGTCAAGGTACAACTCCAAGTCGTCCTGTTACGAAGATCACGGCTATTCGAATAGATTAACTTCCCTGCAGGGGTGCACCACATAACCCAACACGCTCGATCCCATTTGGCCGGACACACTTTCCTGGGTCATGCCGCCGCGAAAGATCAACACGTCGCAGCCACACCTAGGCACAACAGAGCGGTCAGCACGCCGGTCTAAACCTAAGCGCACAGGGGTCTGGGCCCATCGCCCATAGCACACCTGCACGTTGCGTACGCGGCCGGAGAGCAGACCTAGCAACCTCCATTACAAAGGAAGTCACGTTACGCGGTCCAACCCGGCGCACGCCGCTCAGTCGCTGGCGTCACGAAGTGCTTCAGCTGATACCACGACGTCGAGTGCCCATAACTGTCCCCGCGTAGATGGTTAGTGCGTATAGGCCAGTAGCCAGACTCAGATCAAATACCAAGATCTCGTTAAACGTGTTAAGTATCCGCGAACGACCAGGGCCAGGCCCACCTCTCTCCTAGGTGGTCTCAACCTGCCCTGTCGCTCCGCCTCAAAGTAACAGTCGGGGGCCGTCGGGAACCCAGGCCCACCTCTACCGGGATGGAGCCACCTGCCCCTTCAGCCCCCATCTCCGAACAGTATCATAAGTAATGTAACTGTGTAAAGTATATAGTATATGCCCGTGATCATTTCCCGAAGTGATCACGGCCCAGTAGGATAGCATGGCAGACGGACAAGAGTGTAGGGCCACTGATGGAACACTAGCATCCTATACTAAGTAGTAGGATAGCAGGTAATGGTAACAACAGTAGTAGCAAGGACAGGCTATGCATCAGGATAGGAATAACGGAAAGCAGTAACATGCTACACTACTCTAATGCAAGCAGTATAGAGAAGAGTAGGCGATATCTGGTGATCAAAGGGGGGGGCTTGCCTGGTTGCTCTGGCAAGAGAGAGGGGTCGTCAACACCGTAGTCGTACTGGGTAGCAGCGGCGTCGGTCTCGGTGTCTAGCGAGAGAAGAGGGGGAAGAAACAATAAATATAATGCAAGCATATGCATAGTGATGCATGACATGACAAGTAACGGCGTTAGACGTGCCCTAACGCGGTAGTAGGTGATACCGGTGAAGGGGGATGACATCCGGGAAAGTATCCCCGGTGTTTCGCGTTTTCGGACCGGTGAACCGGAGGGGGAAAGTTGCGAGTTCGATAGGTTAGGGATGCGTGGCGGACGAACGGGCTGCGTATCCGGATTCGTCTCGTCGTTCTGAACAACTTTCATGTAGAAAGTATTTTCATCTGAGCTACGGTTTATTTTATATTAATTTTAAAAGACTTAATTCATTTTTAGGATTTATTTAATTATTTAAATTCAACATTATTCGGAACAGTAAAGGATGACGTCAGCATGACATCATGCTGATGTCAGCAGTCAACTGTGCAGTTGACTGGGTCAACTATTTGTGGGTCCCGCATGTCATTGATTGATTAGGCTAATCAGGGGTTAATTAAGTTAACTAGTAATTAGGTTAACCTAATCAAGATTAATTAATTTAATTTAATTAATTCTTTAATTAATTAATTTAATAATTATTATTTATTTAATTATTTTTATTATTATTACTTTTTTTAATTCTTTTTTTAAAATTAAAACATTCTGGGCATGGGGCCCATCTGTCATAGGCCCCAGGGCATACAGGGCGCGGGCGACGGTTACGGGCGCACGCCCAGGGGCACGCGGGCGTCGGCGCAGGCGGCCACGGCGGGGCACGACGACGGCCAGGGATGGGCGCAGCCCGGCTGGCCCTGGACGCCGGCCGGGACGGAGGAGGTCGCCGACAAGGGCAGGGGTCGCGGCTGGCGGGGCCTGGCAGCGGCGCGCGGGCTGCGGCAGCCGGAGCGGGTAAAGGCAGGAGCGGCGGGGCTGAAGCAGCGAACGGCACGGGCGGCGGCGCGTCGACGGGGAGCAGAGGCGGCCACGCGCGAGGCGCGGATGGCGCGACGCGCGCGCAGTGAGGCACCAGCGGGCGAGTGGCAGTGGCTGTGGGAGGCCAGCGGCGCAGCCGGCCGATGCGTGTGTGGCGAAGCGGGGAAGAGGAGAAGGAGCGGTGCTCACGGCGAGGTCGTAGGGCCAGTGGCAACGGGGGACGAGGAGGAGGTCGAGGACGACGGCGGAGTGGTCCAGCGAGGGCGTGTTCCGGCAAGGCGGCGTCGTGATGGCGGCGTCGTAGCTCGAGGGGGTCCGGCGGGGAAGAGACGATGGGGCGGCGCCGGCGAGGTCCAGCGAGCGCCTGGCGTCGCCGGGGCGGCGGGGTAGGTAGCGGGGCGCCGGGCGCCGCGGTCGTCGTGCGGGGGCGAGGGGATCGGGAGTTCCCGATCCAGATCCAGGGGGGAAGTGGTGCGAGTGGGGTGGGGTGAGTTAGGGTTTCTGGGGTGTGGGGGTTAAGGGAGTGTGTGGGGGGCCGGCTGGGCCGTGGGGTGGGCTGGCCCGTTCGGGCGGCTGAGGCCAGCTGGGCCACTTGGCCAGTGAGAGGGGGGGGTTGCTTTGCCTTTTTTTGTTTTGTTTTTATCTATTTGCATTTCTGCTTTTAAACCTTTTAAACTATTTAGACATTTTATAAAAATGTGTTTGCTGCCCCATAATTACCTGTGTAATATTTGGCAACCACCGAACATTTTTGTTTCAATTTTTGAAAACTTTTATTGCCGACATTAATTTTAATTTTAAATTTGAATTTGACGCGGTTTGAACTGACGGGCGTTTAGCTACAGTAATCGGGATGACATGGCATGATTAGCGTGGGATTACTGTAGCAAGATTATCCGGGCGTTACAAGCTTTCCTGCTGGTTGATGTCTACTACACAATCTTCTTCTTGTAGACTTTGTTGGGCCTCTAAGTGCAGAGGTTTGTAGGACAGTAGCAAATTTCCCTCAAGTGGATGACCTAAGGTTTATCAATCCGTAGGAGGCGTAGGATGAAGATGGTCTCTCAAGCAACCCTGCAACCAAACAACAAAGAGTCTCTCGTGTCCCCAACACACCCAATACAATGGTAAATTGTATAGGTGCACTAGTTCGGCGAAGAGATGGTGATACAAATGCAATATGGATAGTAGATAATAGTTTTTGTAATCTGAAAATATAAAAACCGCAAGGTAACAAGTGATAAAAGTAAGCGTAAATGGTATTGCAATGATGGTAAACAAGGCCTAGGGTTCATACTTTCGGTAGTGTAAGTTCCCTCGACAATACTAACATAACTGGATCACATAACTATCCCTCAACATGCAACAAAGAGTCACTTCAAAGTCATTAATAGCGGAGAACAAACGAAGAAATTATGATAAGGTACGATGTTTTTTTCCTTGAAATAGAACTATGAATCACACTTACTACACAAAACAATCAAATCTTGGCCCATGTTTTTCATGAGACTGTTGGATTCGCCCCTGGGACATGCGACCAGACTTATGTAGCTTATGTGTGACCCTTGATCTATTGGCTCCGGAAAATGAAACATATTGCTTGTAAATCAATTGTTTTTAGAAAGAAAAAAAGGCTTGAGAGAAGTCCGATTCTCAATTAACAAAATCATCAACCGACCAGGCTTACAAGATCACAACTAACGCTACAATGGCACACCACACCACCCAAAGACAGCAAAGGAAACGACAAGATACAAAGGTGTCGGGGAGGAGAAGCATGTAAATCAAATTCAAGAACTCAAGTCTTCGTATAGAAAATTGCAAAATATGTTTTGTATTTCTTAAATTTCGCTCATGCGGTTCAATGATTTTGATCCGGTGTTTGAAAATGGTCGAGCAGCTGTGCGATCGCTCAGTTGTATTAAGGGCATCTCCAACAGTTGTAAGATATGTGTTGGTAAATTTGCCACCTAGGATATAGTGATGATGTGGCATGCATTAAATGTGGAGAGAGAGGAAAGTTGTATATAGATTAAACAACAACCTTTGCACAAACTTCCAAGGTGAAATAGAAAGCAGTCACATTTATTTTCTCATAATCTATTAAATAGCTTGGATACAACCTATTAAATTAGTTGTATGATAGTCATCAACAAGAGTAACATACAATATGTTGAAGATGCTCTAAGTTGTACACTAACCACCAGATCACGCTCGGCGGGGAGATCGCCAATAGGAGGGTGGTGGGTTCCATGGCCTGCCTGGCTAGCCTATCCTTTAACCTTGGCACCGATAATTGTCACTGCAGTTTTCATTCTACCACGAGATGCGAAAGCAGGCCCTCATCTTATCACGCAGAGCAGGAACAGAGCCCTCACCCTCAGCCCACCAAGATGTCGCCTAGCCTGCCTCTCCATTTGTGCAGGCGCATCGCATCCCACGATCACATCGCGGGCCGCCGCTTGGACAGTGCCACGGCATGTTCGAGATAGGAACAGCACAAGAATCAATCCGTCCGTCCGTCAGTCAGTCAGGTGATGAGTGCACTGTGAAGCTATGCCGATGGGGTCGATGATCGCCGGCCTCCTCGCCAATCGCAGGCAGGCGGGCGGGCGACGTGTGATTCACAGGTTCAGTGTAGCTTGATGGGCCACCGCGCCGCCGTACCGCGTCGACGACCGGGCGGGGCGGCGTCGCTTTCGTTCGTGGAGTCGGCCGGCCGGCAGCCCGCCGCTGGTCTCTGACGCGGCATCTATCGTCCTCGCCCACGTTGCCGCGAATTTATTCAGTCTGTCTGTCGGGGTCCCGCCGGGGACTTCAGTGCAGTGCTGATGGATACACTGCTTCTCTCGACGTAGTACCAGCACAGACTCCGGGCCCATAATAGCCACATTATCGTCGTTTTGGATGGAGGTCCGCGTCGTATCTATTCTAGAGAAGAAGAAACACAAATTTGGCAAACAATCTCCAAGGTTAGTACGGAGTACTCCATGTCTGTAGAAAATCTCACACTTGCTGATGAACAGACGAATCTCAGAGTTGATGTGGATTTCCTATGGCCTGAATTCTGCATATCACGGTCAAAGGTTTCAGAAAGGCAACCAAAACATATATGTGGAATACTCTCTATGTTTCGAGCAACATTTTTCGCTTTGTTACTTTCACAAGAGCGGCGATCCCACCTAATTAAGTTCCTCCTCCCACTAGCCGATTAACAAGGACCGTGGACGAGCAGAAACAGAATATCTTTGACCAACTGAATTGTTCTTGAGAGAAGTTCAACGCGGTGCCAGTTAGTTGGTTAGCTCCTCCCTTTTGCACGTCGCGGGAATCTTCAAACAGGCGTGCCTCCTGATTTGTTTAGTCTGGTACTACTACTACAGTAATTAAACAACTGATGGCATGTGTTTCATCAGAAACCAACTGGACGCACAGAGGTGCTAATCAGGGGTGATTTATTTTAAGATAAGGGGCGGATTAGGTGGATCTCGAGAATGATTTGGAGCCGGCAGGGTCCAGATTTGGTGGCCTAAGCCTGCTTAGCCAGTTCGCTTAGAAACCACTCATGAAATGTCCACGGAGGCATCTCCAGTTACATGATGGTCCCTGAATCTGACACTGTTCGTTTATGTTTGCCTGTACGAACTCAGTAAAATTCTCAGATTTCTGCAAAAAACTTAACCGGATTCAACTGAAATCCCCGAGAATTTCACAGAAACCATCCTTCGCCGTGTTGAGCCCGTCAGTCAAAGTCAGCAGCGTCTTCGACCGCGTGTCGCCGTGTGCGGTGCGGGCGCCCCCGTCTCCCGGCTCGCGATGGCCTCTGCCTCAGGTGACAAGTCGCTGTCATGGCGTCCCTGGCGAGCATGTGAGGGGTTCGCCGAGCGAGGTGACGGATGATGGATCGCCACCAACCCGCACGCCATCGATGAACAGCGGAGCGGAAAGGGAGAGGGTGCGTGTGTAAAGCTACCCCGTGGTGGCCATGAAAGGGCACGCTTTGCTGAAGTCTTCTAGATCAGCAAAAGTCGCCTCTCACGAGCGAGGAGAAGAACAGAAAAAGTTCGTCGGTGTTTTGGTTTGGATCCAAAGATTTTCGAAAGATTTTAAGGTGGATGAACGTACGGATCCGAAGAATTTCGAAAGAGAAAATGACAGTTTGATTTCGGTGTGATTTGTGAAAAAATTCCAGTGTTCTCAACATGGCCTGGATTTGACGGATCCTTACAGTTGCAAGACGCCATGGACTGATCGAGAATGGAAGCCTTATGAATTCTAATGGCCTAGAGCTACTGCATGCTAATCATGGGTGGTTCCTCCTTGGTTGTTCAGTAGAACCAGTTGGGCCCAACGTGCTTCTGCGGCTGCGGCTGCTGCATGGCGCCGGCGTAGTCCGCCGCTGACAGGTCGAACCCTTGGCCGAACCTGCTGAGCTCCGGCGCCGCCATGCCGAACGGCGCGTCGTCGCCCATGAAGAACGCCGCGCTCTGCTGCTGCTGCTGCTGCTGCATCACGTTGTTCGCGCCAGCAAGCGACCGTGGAGCCAGAAGGTTGCCGCCGCCGATCTGCATGCCGGGAGCGGCGGCGTCGTTGACTGCGCCTGCACCTCTGTGCGCGGCCACGCCGGTCTCGTACATGCTCATCAGCCCGGCGAGGCATCTCTGGTCGGCCGCGGGCAGGCCGAAGTCGAACCCGCCGAGCGCCTGGCTCTGCGGGCTGTAGGGCGCCCCCGGGAAGAAGGCCGACGGCGGCTTGCTCTGGGCGGCGGCGGCGGCGGGGTGGTTGTACCTGCAGGCGTACTGGTGGGCGGTGCGCGCGTTGCGGTCGAGGAAGCCGAGCGCGTGGCCGGCGTGCGGGCACTGCACGTTCTCGCAGGTGTAGACGCGGGCGCTTCCGTTCAGCATCAGCTCCGGCTCGGCGTCCGCGGTGGCGCTCCGCTTCTGGGCGTGGGTGAAGTCGGCGTCGGTGGTTTCTTCCTTCATCAGCGCAGGCGGCATGATCATGAACTCGTTGCTCGAGGAAGCGTCCATGGTGAGGTCGACGAACGCGGCTGCCTCGGAACGCGCCTTGATCTGGTCCGCGGCCTCCTCGCCGAAGAAGTCGACGTCGTACTCGCCGGAGCTGGCGTCGAACGACAGCGCGCCGGCGGAGGGCCGCGGGGGGAGGCAGGCCCCGGGATGCAGCTTGTGGCTGAGCTCCTCCTCCGCCTTGAGCACGGCGAGCCACGTGACGATCTCCCTGGCGGTCATCTTGTCCTGCAGGCACTTGGACTGCCGCACGAGGCGGCGGACCTTGTCGACGTCGGGCGACATGTGCTTGATGACGGCGGTGAGCACGGCGACCTTCCACGCCTTCTTGAGGTCGTGCGGCTTCTTGTACGGCGGCGGGCCGAGGTCGTCGGGCACGCCCGCCTCGGGCCACCACGCCTCGGACGGCCCCTGCGGCCACCACGGCGGCGGCACGCCCTTCTCGAGCGGGAACCGGCGCTGCGGCGGGTCGCAGTGCTGCATGAGCGAGGAGAGCAGGGAGCCGAGCGTGGTGTCCTGCAGCTCGTGCAGGGAGCGCGGGCCGGCCGCCGCGGCCGCCCCGTCTTCCCCGCCGCAGAGCGGCGCGGCGTTGTCGGACCGGTGCTTGGCGATGGCCGCGGGGGCGTTGCGGTCGAAGCGGACCTTCTCCTTCCACCAGGCGCGGAGGTTGTCGGAGGCGCCGCCCACGGGCTTGCCGTTCTCGGGGACGATGCCGTAGACGAAGCCCTGCGCGCTGCACGCCTCCATCATCTTGAGCATGTACTTGAGGATCCCGTCCTGCGCGCGCGACATCTTCTTGCGCCGCGCCTGCTGGTCCTGCTGCGACGCCGGCCGCCTCGGCCGCCCCTTGCTCGCTGCCGCGCCGCCGTCGGGCCTCTGGCTCTGGCGCTGCTGCAGCTCCTTGAGGCGCTTGAGCCTCATGCGGTCGCGCCACATGCGGCGCTCCAGCTCCTCGATGCCGTCCACGTCGTCGTCGTCGACCTCCTCCTCGCTCTCCTCCTCGTCGGGGAACCTGTCCCGCGCCGGCAGCTCCGGCGCCGGGTCCACGAGGTCGCCCGCCCCCACGAAGCAGCCGGCTCCAAAGAACCCGAAGCCCTTCTCGGCCTCCCCATCCGCCGCGAACGCCATGCGCCGATCCATCATGGCCACCCCTCCCCCCATCATCTCCACCGCTCACCGACCCCGCACACCGACCCCGAAGCAAGCAATCAAGCAACCCCTCCCGCACTCCTCAGCAAGGCTCGCAGCACCAAAGTCTATATAGCCACCTGCGCGCAAGCAACACGACGAAGCAAGCAACAAAAGTGAGCACGGACTCTAGAGCGGGAAGAACACGCGCCCATGCAGCAGCAGAGCAGAGCATCCAAGAAATGGACACGGATCAGAGTTCGCGAGCCACAACCCACAAATGGCCGAACTGACGGATCGGGAGGCCCCGTGACCGCAATCGAGCAGCCGAAAAGTGAAGCGAGCGGGATCTCGGTTGGATCGGGAGGCGAAAAGTGAGATCGATCGTACCTCTTTACAGCGTCTATCGCTGCATCTCTGGTTGCTCTGCTTGCTTTCCCTTGGCTTCGCGGCCGGATGAGGAGGGTGAGGAGGAAGGAGGAAGGAGGCGAGGAGGGACACGTTTTGTTGGGGGCGGAAACAGGAGATGGGGAAAGAGCGGCGAGTGGGGTGGCCATTATATAATGGCGGGCGTCTGGATCTTTTTGACCGACGATTTTGGCGATGACCTGCAAGTTGGTTCCATCGGTCGAGCCATCCACCCGGGTCTCCCATCTCCCCCGTCTCCATGGTGGGTTTGAGTTGCACACGTGGTGGATGCTCATGCTCCTCCGTGCCTGGTGATGGTGGCGTGAGTGTGCTCCTTTTTGGTTTTGCTTTCGCTCAAGGGCGTGTACAACCGACTGGAAGTTTACAGCGTTTTGGTAAACTCGTTGCGGCCTACTCTAAAGGCAACCATAACACTAAGAAAGTTCTTAACCAAACCGCCCGCATAGGTACCTATACGGAAGCCATCCAACACGAGTTGTATCTGTCCGCTCGGCTGTCCAGACACAATTTCTCCCGCAAAATGGAGACAAAGTATGTGTGTGGGGAAGGGGGGAGGGGGTCAGGTGTTTGCGGGAGTCCGGACATCAGCCACGTTGGACTCCGACACCGCAGACCCACTAAATACACTCTCTCGGCCTCTTTTTTTTTCCATTTTGTTACTTCTCCCCCTTACTTTGAATCCGCATCCTCCACCTCCCCTGCCGCCACTTTACATCGAAAGGAACTTTTGTTTACTAGTTTATTTTGCTTTTATCCAAGTCAATATCCATGCCAAACCGTACTATCAAGGGGGGCTCAGAGTGAAAGCTAGATTAAAGACTTCTGGCGTATGATCAATCCAAGCCTAAAATCTTCGAGTGAAGACTTTGAGTGGTACATCGAGTGCATTTGGCTTCTAAGTACAAATGTTAATCTTCGGTACTCCCTAGAGAATTTGCTTCGCAATAAGTTGTCCGTCTTGCACGGTAAGACAAACCATGTGAGAGAGAGCTGCTTTGAAATCCAACGGTTAGCCACGTGTCGTGTTGACATTGTGAGTGCTCCTCCAATGATCGTATCAGCCCTCGGGCTTGCTCCATCGGCTATAAATAGAACACCCACTTTATCCTTAGACAGTTGGCTGCTCCACGCGAAGTGAAAAAGTGATTGTGTGAGCAACCCATTTTTCTCCCACGGATTTAAGAGAATCCTAGTGAGGAAAAACCCAAAGCCTAAAATGCTAAAGTGATTGAGGATCACTGAAGAGTTAGATTGAGCTGATCTCAGCCTATTACTCTTGTGGACTGTGCAACCACTAGACGATTAGACATATGTTCTTAGCACCCAAATGTCACTCTCTAGGGGTCCTACCCCTCTAACAGAAGCTGTTTAAAACACCCACAATACTCACCATGCCCTTAACACCTCAGGGTGGGCAGAACTCGTGACCCGGCGCCCAAAACAGAACATCTCACCAACATCACTAGCAAGAAACAAAACAAAACATCTCAGCCGAAAAAGAATTAAGTTATAAAAGTTTTAGCATGTAATTTTATATTTGTGCATTTTAAAACCTACAATTTTTTTTGAAATGCACTTTTGAGTTTAAGATATGCAATTGGGTTGTCTGTATATTATAGAGCATATAGTTGCACATTTCTTACTTTTTTTTTGCAATTTGGAATTTATACTTGCAAATTTCTAAACCTTACTACTGCATAGACAATTTGTACCTTATTCCTATTTAGTCTCCATTAATTTCGTTGTCGTATTTAAAATTTGTCCACATTGCATAAATTAAGTTTGGAGGCCTTGAAAAGAATTTTTTAATTGAGGAGCAGAGCTCCTAATTTAATTCACTGCAAGGGAGTCTAAATCCCCCCAAACAAAGGAAGAAAATCATATACGACCTGGAGCCCCACTTTTACGTGCGACAAGTGGCGAAACCGAATCTCAAAGCAGCAACCCTTCTTCTCATCGTTTTCCTTTGCCAAATCTCAATTTCTGTAGCCCAAACTCTGCAGCCACCGGCGTGATATGTCAGACTGCACAGCGACGCTCGCGGCCGATGCGCTCCTCGACGCCATCGTCGCCGGCAACACTCGGCGCCGATGCACTCCTCGACGCCATCGTTGCCGGCAACGCTCGCGGCCGTTGCGCTCCTCGACGCCATCGTCGCCGGCAACGCTCGCCGCCGATGCACTCCTCGACGCCATCGTTGCCGGTAACGCCGACGCTGGTCGACGCCAAGCTCGCCGGCGACGTTCGCCACCGATGCGCTCCTTGAAGCCATTCTCGCTGTGTGACGGAGACGCTCGTCCATGCCCAGCATGTTCGTCGGCGACCCAGCTCGGGCACTGATACGTCTCCAACGTATCTATAATTTTTTATTGTTCCATGCTTTTATATTATCAATCTTGGATGTTTTATACGCATTTATCTGATATTTTATATGATTTCTGGGACTAACCTATTAACCTAGAGCCCAGTGCTAGTTTTTGTTTTTTCCTTGTTTTTAAGTATCACAGAAAAGTAATCAAACGGAGTCTAATTGACTTGAAACTTCAGGGAGATCATTTTTGGACCAGAAGAAGCCCACAGAGTATCGGAGGTGGGCCAGAAGAGTCCCAAGGCCACCACGAGGGTGGGGGGCGCGCCCTACCCCCTGGGCGCCCCCTGCCTCGTGGCCGCCTCGGGAACTCCCCTGACTTGTCCCCGACTCCAACACCTCTTATATAACCCAAAACTTCCAGAAAGAAACCTAGATCGGGAGTTCCGCCGCCAAAAGCCTCTGTAGCCATCGAAAACCAATCTAGACCCATTTCGGCACCCTGCCGGAGGAGGGAGTCCCTCTCCGATGGCCATCTTCATCATCCCGGCGCTCTTCATGACGAGGATGGAGTAGTTCACCCTCGGGGCTGAGGGTATGTACCAGCAACTATGTGTTTGATCTCTGTCTCTCTCTCTCTCTCTCGTGTTCTTGAGTTGGCACGATCTTGATGTATCGCGAGCTTTGCTATTATAGTTGGATCTTATGATGTTTCTCCCCCTCTACTCTCTTGTGATGAATTCAGTTTTCCCTTTGAAATTATTTTATCGGATTGAGTCTTTAAGGATTTGAGAACACTTGATGTATGTCTTGCACGTGCTTATCTATGGTGATAACGGGATATCATGTGATCCACTTGATGTATGTTTTGGTGATCAACTTGTGAGTTCCGTGACCTCGTGAACTTATGCATAGGGGTTGACTCTCCGGTAGAAACTTTGGGGCACTCTTTGAAGTTCTTTGTGTTGGTTGAATAGATGAATCTAAGATTGTGTGATGCATATATCGTATAATCATACCCACGGATACTTGAGGTGACATTGGAGTATCTAGGTGACATTAGGGTTTGATACGTCTCCAACATATCTATAATTTTTGATTGCTCCATGCTATTATATTATCTATTTTGGATGTTAATGGGCTTTATTTTACACTTTTATATCATTTTTGGGACTAACCTACTAACCGGAGGCCCAACTCAAATTGCTGTTTTTTGTGCCTATTTTAGGGTTTCGAAGAAAAGGAATATCAAACGGAGTCCAAATGGAATGAAACCTTTGGGAACGTGATTTTCTCAACGAACGTGATCCAGGAGACTTGGAATGTGCGTCAAGAAACAACGGAGGAAGGCACGAGGCAGGGGGCGCGCCTACCCCCCTGGGTGTGCCCTCCACCCTCCTGGGCCCTCCGTTGCTCCACCGACGTACTTCTTCCTCCTATATATATCCACGTACCCCCCAAACATCGAGGAGCAGCACGAAAACCTAATTCCACCGCCGCAACCTTCTGTACCCGAGAGATCCCATCTTGGGGCCTTTCCGGGAGCTCCACCGGAGGGGGCATTGATCACGGAGGGCCTTTACATCAACTCCATGGCCTCTCCGGTGATGTGTGAGTAGTTTATTTCGGACCTACGGGTCCATAGTTATTAGCTAGATGGCTTCTTCTCTCTCTTTGGATCTCAATACAAAGTTCTCCTCGATCTTCTTGGTGATCTATTCGATGTAATCTTCTTTTGCGGTGTGTTTGTCAAGATCTGATGAATTGTGGGTTTATGATCCAGATTATCTATGAACAATATTTGATTCTCCTCTGAATTCTTTTATGTATGATTGGTTTATCTTTGCAAGTCTCTTTGAATTATCAGTTTGGTTTGGCCTACTAGATTGATCTTTATTGCAATGGGAGAAGTGCTTAGCTTTGGGTTCAATTTTGCGGTGCTCGATCCCAGTGACAGAAAGGGAACCGACACGTATTGTATTGTTGCCATCGAGGATGAAAATATGGGGTTTATATCATATTGCATGAGTTTATACCTCTACATCATGTCATCTTCCTTAAAGCATTACTCTGTTCTTATGAACTTAATACTCTAGATGCATGCTGGATAGCGGTCGATGTGTGGAGTAATAGTAGTAGATCCAGAAACGTTTTGGTCTACTTGTCTCGGACGTGATGCCTATATACATGATCATACCTAGATATTCTCATAACTATGCTCAATTCTATCAATTGCTCGACAGTAATTCGTTTACCCACCGTAATACTTATGCTCTTGAGAGAAGCCACTAGTGAAACCTATGGCCCCCGGGTCTATCTTCTATCATGCTAATCTGCCAATACTTAGTTATTTCTATTGCCATTTATTTTACTTTGCATCTTTATTTCTCTTTATCATAAAAATACCAAAAATCTTATCTTATCATATCTATCAGATCTCAGTCTCGTAAGTGACCGTGAAGGGATTGACAACCCCTTTATCGCGTTGGTTGTGAGGTTCTTATTTGTTTGTGTAGGTGCGTGGGACTTGAGCATGATCTCCTACTGGATTGATACCTTGGTTCTCAAAACCCGAGGGAAATACTTACGCTACTTTACTGCATCACCCTTTCCTCTTCAAGAGAAAACCAACGCAGTGCTCAAGAGGTAGCAAGAAGGATTTCTGGCGCCGTTGCTGGGGAGATTCGCGCCAAGTCAAGTCAAGCACAAGTCAAGACATACCAAGTACCCATCACAAACTCTTATCCCTTACATTACATTATTTGCCATTTTCCTCCCGTTTTCCTCTCCCCCACTTCACCCTTGCCATTTTATTTGCCCTCTTTTCCTCTCTCCCTCTCTTTCCGTTCCCCTTCTCCTTCTCTATTTGCCTTTTTGCCCGTTTCTTGTTTGCTTGTGTGTTGGATTGCTTGCTTGTCACGATGGCTCAAGATAATACTAAATTGTGTGACTTTGCCAATACCAACAACAATGATTTTATTAGCACTCAGATTGCTCCTCTTACCGATGCTAAATCTTGTGAAATTAATGCTGCTTTGTTGAATCTTGTCATGAAAGATCCGTTTTCTCGCCTTCCTAGTGAAGATGCCGCTACCCATTTAAACAACTTTGTTGATTTGTGTGATATGCAAAAGAAGAAAGATGTGGATAATGATATTGTTAACTGAAGCTATTTCCGTTTTTGCTTAGAGATCGTGCTAAAGCTTGGTTTTCGTCTTTGCCTAAAAATAGTATTGATTTATGGAATAAGTGCAAAGATGCTTTTATCTCTAAGTATTTTCCTCCCGCTAAGATCATCTCTCTTAGAAACGATATTATGAATTTTAAGCAACTTGATCATGAACATGTTGCACAATCTTGGGAGAGGATGAAATTAATGATACGTAATTGCTCTACACATGGTTTGATTCTAGAAATCTTTTAGATTCGGCCGCGGGAGGCACTTTTATGGAAATCACCTTAGGACAAGCTACCAAACTCCTAGATAATATTATGGTTAATTATTCTCAATGGCACACTGAAAGATCTACTAGTAAAAAAGTGCATGCGATAGAAGAAATTAATGTTTTGAGTGGAAAGATGGATAAACTTATGAAATTGTTTGCTAATAAGAGTGCTCCTACTGATCCTAATGATATGCCTTTGTCTACTTTGATTGAGAATAATAATGAATCTATGGATGTGAAT
This sequence comes from Triticum urartu, assembly GCF_003073215.2. Lineage (NCBI taxonomy): Eukaryota > Viridiplantae > Streptophyta > Magnoliopsida > Poales > Poaceae > Triticum > Triticum urartu. The sequence continues at coordinate 46,691,420 of NC_053023.1, forward strand.
TTTGTTGGTAGGAACAATTTTGGTAATAACGCGTATAGAGGTAATTTTAATTCTAGGCCATTTCCTAGTAATTTCTCTAATAATTATGGTAATTCCTACAACAATTCTTATGGAAGTTATAATAAGATTCCCCCTGATTTTGAATCTAATATTAAAGAATTTATTAGTTCATAAAAGAGTTTCAATGCTTTGATTGAAGAAAAATTGCTTAAGATTGATGAGTTGGCTAGGAACGTTGATAGAATTTCTCTCGATGTTTATTCTTTGAAACTTAGATCTATTCCACCTAAGCATGATATCAATGAGTCTCTCAAATCCATGAGAATTTTCATTGATGAGTGCAAAGAAAGAACCGCTAGGATGCGTGCTAAGAAAGATTGCTTTGTGAAAGCGTGTTCTTCTAGTTTTCATGATAATAAAGATGAAGATCTAAAAGTTATTGATGTGTCCCTTGTTAAATATTTGTTTTGCAATATGAATCTTGATAATGATGGGACTTAAGATGAGCCACCTTTACCTGGAAGGCGTTCTAAAAATTCGGAGTCTTTAGATCTTGATGCAAAAATTGTTAAAAGTGGGATTGAAGAGATTAAAACTTTAAATTGCAATGAACCCACCATCTTGGATTTCAAGGAATTTAATTATGATAATTGCTCTTTGATAGATTGTATTTCCTTGTTGCAATCCGTGCTAAATTCTCCTCATGCTTATAGTCAAAATAAAGCTTTTACTAAACATATCGTTGATGCTTTGATGCAATCTTATGAAGAAAAACTTGAGTTGGAAGTTTCTATCCCTAGAAAAATTTATGATGAGTGGGAACCTACAATAAAAATTAAAATTAAAGATCATGAGTGTTATGCTTTGTGTGATTCCACGATTCCAAAAACTTTGTGTGATTTGCTAGGTTTCCGTGAATTTGATGATTGTTCTCTAAAAACTTGCACCTTGCGGATTCCACTATTAAGAAACCTAGGGGAAAGATTAATGATGTTCTTATTGTTGCAAATATGAAGTATGTTCCCGTAGATTTCATTTTTCTTGATATAGATTGCAATCCTTCATGTCCTATTATTCTTGGTAGACCTTTCCTTAGAACGATTGGTGCAATTATTGATATGAAGGAAGGGAATATTAAATTCAAATTTAAATTAAGGAAAGACATGGAACACTTCCCTAGAAAGAAAGTTAAATTACCATAAGAATCTATTATGAGAGCCACTTATGGATTGCCTACCAAAGATGGCAATACCTAGATCTATCCTTTCTTTTATGCCTAGCTAGGGCGTTAAACAATAGCGCTTGTTGGGAGGAAACCCAATTTTATTTTTATTCCTTGATTTTTGCTCCTGTTTAGTAATAAATAATTTATCTAGCCTCTGTTTTGGTTGTGTTTTTGTGTTTAATTAGTGTTTGTGCCAAGTAGAACCGTTGGGAAGACTTGGGGAAAGTCTTTTTGATCTTGCTGTAAAAAACAGAAACTTTAGTGCTCACGAGAATTGGTGCCATTTTTTATTGGAGAGTGCTATTTAGTTAATTATTTTTGCCGATGCTTAATAGATAAATTCCTCACGTCCAGAAATTTATTTTAGAATTTTTGGGGTTCCAGAAGTAGTCAAAACCTACAGATTACTACAGGCTGTTATGTTTTTGACAGATTCTGTTTTTCGTGTGTTGTTTGCTTATTTTGATGAATCTTTGGCTAGTAAAAGAGTTTATAAACCATATAGAAATTGGAATACAGTAGGTTTAACACCAATATAAATAAAGAATGAGTTCATTACAGTACCTTGAAGTGGTGTTTTGTTTTCTTTCGCTAACGGAGCTCACGAGATTTTCTTTTTTGAGTTTTGTGTTGTGAAGTTTTCAAGTTTTGGGTAAAGATTTGATGGATTATGGAACAAGGAGTGGCAAGAGCATAAGCTTGGGGATTCCCATGGCAACCCAAGGTAAAATTCAAGGACACCAAAAAACCTAAGCTTGGGGATGCCCCGGAAGGCATCCCCTCTTTCGTCTTCGTCTATCAGTAACTTTACTTGGAGCTATATTTTTATTCACCACATGATATGTGTTTTGCTTGGAGCGTTTTGTATGATTTGAGTCTCTGATTTTTAGTTTACCACAATCATCCTTGCTGTACACACATTTTGAGAGAGACTCACATGATTGGGAATTTCTTAGAATACTCTATGTGCTTCACTTATATCTTTTGAGCTATATAATTATTACTCTAGTGCTTCACTTATATCTTTTGAGCTATATAGCTTTTGCTCTAGTTATTCACTTATATCTTTTAGAGCACGGGGGTGGTTTTATTTTATAGAAATAATTGATCTCTAATGCTTCAATTATATTATTTTGAGAGTCCTTTAGAACAACATGGCAATAATAAAAAAATTCATACAAGTGCATTGAATACTAAGAGAAGTTTGATACTTGATAATTGTTTTGTGATATGGAGATGGTGATATTAGAGTCATGCTAGTTGAGTAGTTGTGAATTTGAGAAATACTTGTGTTAAATTTTGTGATTCCCGTAGCATGCACGTATGGTGAACCGTTATGTGATGTGATACGTCTCCGACGTATCTACTTCTCCAAACACTTTTGCCCTTGTTTTGGACTCTAACTTGCATGATTTGAATGGAACTAACCTGGACTAACGCTGTTTTCAGCAGAATTACCATGGTGTCATTTATGTGTAGGAGCAAATGTTCTCAGAATGACCTGAAACTTCACGAAGACACTTTTCAGAAAATAAGAAAAATACCTGCCAAAGATGAAGGCCAGGGGGCCACCACCTTGCCACGAGGGTGGGGGGCGCGCCCCCCTACCTTGTGGGCCCCCTGTTGCCTCTCCGACTCCAACTCCACCTCCATATATTGAGTTTCGGGGAGGAAAAAATCAGAGAGAAGAAATCATCGCGTTTTACGATACGGAGTCACCGCCAAGCCCTAAAACCTCTCTGGAGGGCTGATCTGGAGTCCATTCGGGGCTCCGGAGAGGGGAATCCGTCGTCATCGTCATCATCAACCATCCTCCATCACCAATTTCATGATGCTCACCGTCGTGCGTGAGTAATTACATCGTAGGCTTGCTGGACGGTGATGGGTTGGATGGGATCTATCATGTAATCGAGTTAGTTTTGTTAGGGTTTGATCCCTAGTGTCCATTATGTTCTGAGATTGATGTTGCTATGACTTTGCTATGCTTAATGCTTGTCACTAGGGCCCGAGTGCCATGATTTCAGAGCTGAACCTATTATGTTTTCATCAATATATGAGTGTTCTTGATCCTATCTTGCAAGTCTATAGTCACCTATTATGTGTTATGATCCGTTAACCCCGAAGTGACAATAATTGGGATACTTACTGGTGATGACTGCAGTTTGAGGAGTTCATGTATTCACTATGTGTTTATGCTTTGTTTCGGTTCTCTATTAAAAGGAGGCCTTAATATCCCTTAGTTTCCGTAAGGACCCTGCTGCCACTGGAGGGTAGGACAAAAGATGTCATGCAAGTTATTTTCCATAAGCACGTATGACTATATTCGGAATACATGCCTACATTATATCAATGAACTGGAGCTAGTTCTGTGTCACCCTAGGTTATGACTGTTACATGATGAACCGCATCCGGCATAATTCTCCATCACCGATCCATTGCCTACGAGCTTTCCACATATTGTTCTTCGCTTATTTACTTTCCCGTTGCTATTGCTATCATCACTACAAAATACCAAAAACATTACTTTTACTGTTGTTACCTTTTGCTACCGTTATCACTACTATCATATTACTTTGCTTCTAAACACTTTGCTACAGATATTAGGTTTCCAGGTGTGGTTGAATTGACAACTCAGCTGCTAATACTTGAGAATATTCTTTGGCTCCCCTTGTGTCGAATCAATAAATTTGGGTTGAATACTCTACCCTCGAAAACTGTTGCGATCCCCTATACTTGTGGGTTATCAAGACTATTTTCTGGCGCCGTTGCCGGGGAGCATAGCTCTATTCTTTGAGTCACTTGGGATATATATTTGCTTATCATTATGAAGAACTTGAGAGATCCAAAAACCAAGATCTATCCCTCAACTACGAGGGGAGGTAAGGAACTTCCATCTAGCTCTACACTTGATTCACCTTCTATTATGAGTAAGTTTGTTACACCTACACCTGTTTCTGCTATTCGTTCTGATATGTCGCATGTTATTGATGATGCCACTTCTGCTATGCATGATACTTATGATGAAACTACCTCTATGCCTGATACTACTGTGCCACTTAGTGATTTTCTTGATGAACAACTTGCTAGGGCTAGAGAAATTGAAAATATTGAATCTGATGATGCTGATGAAAGTGATGATGAAGAATCACTTGTTATTCCTAAGGGTTATGTTTTTGATCAAGAAGCTTCTTTAGCTATTTTAGCTTGCAAAAATAGAAATGAACTCAAAAGGTTATTAGCTAAATGGAGTAAGCAATCTCTAAATGCTAGAATGAAACCTGACCCTGCTTTTGCTACTTCACCTATCTTTGTTACTGATAAGGATTATGAATTCTCTGTTGATCCTGATATAATTACTTTGGTTGAATCTGATCCTTTTCATGGTTATGAATCTGAAACTGTTGTGGCACATCTTACAAAACTGAATGATATAGCCACCCTATTCACTAAGGATGAGAGAACTCGTTACTTTTATATCGTTAAAATATTTCCATTCTCATTAAAGGGTGATGCTAAGATATGGTTTAATTCTCTTGATCCTGGTTGTGTGCGTAGTCCCCAGGATATGATTTATTACTTCTGTGCTAAATATTTCCCTGCTCATAAGAAACAAGCTGCTTTGAGGGATATATATAATTTTGTGCAAATTGAAGAAGAGAGTCTCCCACAAGCTTGGGGGAGGCTTCTCAAGCTACTTAATGCTTTGCCTGATCATCCTCTTAAGAAAAATGAAATACTTGATATCTTTTATAATGGACTAACTGATGCCTCCAGAGATTATCTGGATAGTTGTGCTGGTTTTGTTTTCAGGGAAAGAACACCGGATGAAGCTGAAATTCTATTGAATAATATGTTGGCAAATGAAAATAATTGGACACCTCCGGAGCCAATTCTTGAGCCTATTCCTAAACCAACTCCGAAGAAGAGGGGTATTCTATTTCTTAGTCCGAAAGATATGCAAGAGGCAAAGAAATCTATGAAAGAAAAGGGTATTAAAGCTGAAGATGTTAAGAATTTACCTCCTATTAAAGAAATACATGGTATTAATTTACCGCCTGTTGAAGAAAAATATAATCTAAATCCTTTACCTATTGAAGAAACTCATGGTCTTGATAACCCGACACAAGTAGTAAAGGTAAATTCTCTCTATAGATATGATAAAGCTGTAATCCCATTTACTAAAATTGCTAGCCCATGCTTAGATGAGTTTGATAAATTTATGGGTAAGCAAGAAGATTTTAATGCCTATTTTGGTAGACAATTGAAATACAATTCAAATATGCTTGAACACTTGGGTGATTATATGGCTAATGTTAAAGGTGAACTTAAACTTATTAGTAAACATGCTTCTATGGTTACCACTCAAGTACAACAAGTACTTAAAGCTCAAAATGATTTGCTCAATGAATTGAATTGTAAAGATAATGATAATGCTGTTAGAGTGGCTACTAGAACTGGTAGAATGACTTAGGAACCTTTGTATCCTGAAGGCCACCCTAAGAGAATTGAGCAAGATTCTCAGAGAAATAATATAGATGCACCTAGTTCTTCTAAAAAGAAGAAAAAGAAAAATGATAGGACTTTGCAAGCTTCTAGTGATCCTATTGTTGAAACACCTGAGAAGCCAAATGATATTTCTATTTATGATGCTGAAACTCAATCGGGTAATGAACCTGAAACTAGTAATAATGTTAATAATAATGTTCATAATGATGCTCAACCTAGTAATGATAATGATATAGAAATTGAACCTGCTGTTGATCTTGATAACCCACAATCAAAGAATCAACGTTATGATAAGAAAGACTTTGTTGCTAGGAAACATGGTAAAGAAAGAGAGCCTTGGGTTCAGAAACCCATGCCTTTTCCTCCCAAACCATCCAAGAAAAAGGATGATGAGGATTTTGAGCGCTTTGCTGAAATGATTAGACCTATCTTTTTGCCTATGCGATTAACTGATATGCTCAAAACAAATCCTTATGCTAAGTACATGAAAGATATTATTACAAATAAAATAAAGATACCGGAAGATGAAATTTCCACCATGCTTGCTAATTACACTTTTAATGGTGGAATACCAAAGAAACTTGGAGATCCAGGAGTACCCACTATACCATGCTCTATTAAAAGAAACTATGTTAAAACAGCTTTATGTGATCTTGGAGCCGGTGTTAGTGTTATGCCTCTCTCTTTATATCGTAGACTTGATTTGAATAAGTTGACACCTACTGAAATATCTTTGCAAATGGCTGATAAATCAACTACTATACTTGTTGGTATTTGTGAGGATGTGCCTGTTGTAGTTGCAGACTTTAACGGACTTTGTTATTCTTGATATTCCCGAGGACGATAGTCTGCCTATTATTCTTGGAAGACCCTTTTTGAATTCTGTAGGGGCTGTTATTGATTGCACTAAAGGCAATGTCACTTTTCATGTAAATGGTAATGAGCATACGGTACACTTTCTGAGGAAATAACCTCAAGTTCATAGTATCAAATCTATTGGAAAAATTCCATCGATTATATTTGGAGGTTTTGAATTTCCTCTTCCTACTGTCAAGAAGAAATATGATATTCTTATTATTGGGGATGTGCATATCCCCGTTGAGGTAACATAGTGTTATTCAAAATTTCTCCGGTTCCATGTTATTCTGAATGAGTTCGATTAACAAGACTTGATCAACCTTGTTAGTGGATTCCTTTTGATGACCATGAGATGGATGAAACTAGAAGGCACAACCTTCTGTACCCCACTTTTACTTTCTGTTATTTATACTAAATAAAATAAAAATAAATATTTTTCTGTCTGTTATCTGATTATCCATGCAATATAAAAATACCTCGAAAATAAAAGCTCTCCAAATGCCCTGAAAATTAAATATGATTTTTTCTAGAATATTTGAGGATTTATGGAACTGAGAACACACCAGGGGGGCCAACCACCTGCCCACGAGGGTGGAGGGCACGCCCACCCCTCTAGGGCGCGCCCCCTGCCTTGTGGGCCCACGGTGGCCCTCCTTCACTTATCCTTTCACCCATACACTTCATCTTCCTCCCCCAAACACGAATAACCAGCTCAAACCCAAGTCCAAGCTCGTTTTGCTACCATTTTCGATCTCCTTTCTCAAAGCACCTCTCACAAAACTGCTTGGGGAGATTGTTCCTTGGTATGTGACTCCTCCATTGGTCCAATTAGTTTTTGTTCTAGTGCTTTATTCATTGCAAAATTGTGTTTCTTAGGTGACCATGTTCTTGAGCTTGCATGTCAAATTTATATGGTCAAAAGTAGTTTTGATGCATGATATAGGCCCTAGGCGCTTGTAGGAGTAGTTACTATCAATATTATTGAGTTTGGTTTACTTTTATTTTGAAGTTACTAAAAAAATTCAGAATTTTTCAGAAAATGATGAGGAGACTTTTGAGGGGCTCATCGAGCCAAAGCTCGAAGGAAAAGGCACTGAAGCCTAAGTATAATCTGCCTCACACCATGGAGGTTCGGGCGTGTGATTGGCCTTCCGAGGATTTCTTGAGTGTAGTCGGGATTTATGAAGATTTTCATGAATTGGCTTAGACTGCAGGCCTTACCGCTTTCCTCCACGACCAATGCGATCAGTATCTCTTGCTCACAAATACCTTTGTGCAAAACTTTCATTTCCATTCTAGGAGTTCACCACCTACGGTGGAGTTTTATTTATATGATGAGCATAAGGAGATGTCACTCTATGATTTCTGTCGGATTTGTTTAGTCCCTTTTGAGGGCAAGACAGAAGAACCACATCGTGATGATGTGGAGGGATTTATTGACACTATCACTGTAGAGGAAACAAGGAAGGTTTCTGATGCACGAATCACTAGCATACACTTTCCTGTTTTACGTTATTTTGCATTATTTGCTAGTCATTGCTTAATTGGTCGCGGAAACTGTGGAAACCTAAGTATCCCTGATATTATTATTTTGCACCATGGTTTATACGGTGATAACTCTTTTAGTATGGGCTGCATTATTGCCAAACGGTTAAGTCTGAACCGTACCAAGGGCCCCATCTTTGGAGGCATCTATGCTACACGCCTAGCTGCACATTTTAACATACCTATTAGGCATTATGAGAAGGAAGAAAAGGTGCTGCCTCGTGTTTATTTAGATTATAAAAGTATGGTGGCACATGATTTTATTGTTAAGAATAGGGAAGGAGAACTTAAATATCAATTGTTCTTTAACAAACATCATCCTGAGACTATTACCTTGCCTGCTCCTTCTTTGTTTGATTTGACTATAGGCACGTACCTTGTTCCATTGACGGCTATTCACGCCCACCAGAACCCTGCACCAGCCGAGGAGCCAGAGCCGGAACCACAATTTGATCCTTCACGACAGTCTAATTGTCACTGGGATCCGGAGATGATTGTGAGCCAGTGGCAATCAGAGTCTTCCTCTTCTGCATCACAGTATGACCCCAACTATTATTATGGATATCCGCCAGGCCAGCCGTGGCCATAGACCAACTTAGGCCAAAAGCCTAAGCTTGGGGGAGTACGTATTTCTCACCGACATTACATTTATGCTCACACACTCATTGCTAGATGTCGGTGCTCATACTTTTTCATTGTATCATCCATGCTAGTTTATTTTTCCTTTTTATGCTTTCTTCTTGTGTGTTTAATAAACCTTAAGAAAAAAAACAAAAATTAGTTCTAGCTTTTAATTAGTTTACTTTCCATGCTTGTAGTAGTAATTAAAAAGAAAGCCCAAAAAGATTTCATGTTCTTCTTTTGCTTGTTGGGAGCTTTCCCGTGTAAATAGTTTTATTTCTTTTCTTTTCTTTTGGGGTCGATAGGAAAAGACCATAATTAAACTGTTGAAGTGGCTCTTATATGCATTATTGTTGATCTGACAAAACAGCCCACATTGCCTTGTCTTCTCCTGTTTATTGAATGCCTGCAGATTCCATCTTAGTCCAATGCACGTGCACTATTATTATTATTCACATCGTTCGGTCGTGCAAGTGAAGGGCAATTATGATGTTATATGATGAACTGGCCGAGATGAGAAAAGCTGGTATGAACTCGACCTCTTTTGTTTTTGTAAATATGACTAGTTCATCGTTCTTGATTCAGCCTATTATGAATAAACATGTTTGCAATGACAATTAGAGATCATAGCTTCTTGTTCCATGCTTGATTAGCTATGAGTTATAATGGTTTACCTTGCGTGCCAGCATGCTATTAAAATGGTTATGATGTGGTATTATAGGTGGTATCCTCCTCTGAATGATTTAAGTGACTTGACTTGGCACATGTTCACGCATGTAGTTGAAACAAAATCAACATAGCCTTCACGATATTTATGTTCATGGTGGATTATATCCTACTCATGCTTGCATTCGGTGTTGATTAATTTTAATGCATGTTCATGACTGTTGTCGCTCTCTAGCTGGTCGCTTCCCAGTCTTTTGCTAGCCTTCACTTGTACTAAGCGGGAATACTGCTTGTGCATCCAATCCCTTAAACCCCAAAGTTATTCCACATGAGTCCACTATACCTACCTATATACGGTATATACTTGTCGTTCCAAGTAAATTTGTATGTGCCAAACTCTAAACCTTCAAATAAATATCCTGTTTTGTATGCTCGAATAGCTCATGTATCAACTAGGGATGTCTGTATCTTCCATGTTAGGCGGGTTATTCTCAAGAGGAGTGGACTCCGCTCCTCACTCACGAGATAAATGGCTGGTCACCGGGATGCCCAGTCCCATGCTTTATGCAAACTAAATCAAAATAATTGCAAACAAAACTCCCCCTGGGACTCTTGTTAGTTGGAGGCACTCGTTGTTTCGAGCAAGCCATGGATTGATGCTTGTGGTGGAAGGGGGAGTATAAACTTTACCATTCTGTTTGGGAACCGCCTACAATGTGTGTAGCATGGAAGATATCGCCATCTCTTGGTTGTTATGTTGACAATGAAAGTATACCGCTCAAAATATTATTCACCTCTGTTTCAAAACTAAGCTCTGGCACCTCTACAAATCCCTGGTCCCCTCTGCGAAGGGCCTATCTATTTGCTTTTATGCTGAGTTATCATCCTCTTATTAAAAAGCACCAGTTGGAGAGCACCGCTGTCATTTGCATTCATTACTGTTAGTTTACATTGAGTATGACTTGACTAGATCTCTTTTACCATGAATTACAATGTCTAGTCAGTCCTTGGTCTTTAAAGGTGCTCTGCATTTATGTTTTGCGGTCTCATAAAGGGCTAGCGAGATACCATCCTGTTATATCATATTATGATTGTTTTGAGAAAGTGTTGTCATCCGAGTTTTATTATTATGGCTCGCTAGTTGATTATGCTATTGATATGAGTAAACTTGAGACCTATGCGTTATTGCAAATGTGGTTAGTTATAATCTTTGCTGAAAACTTGAATGCTGGCTTTACATATTTACAACAAGAAGAGCAAACAGAGTTTGTAAAAGTTTTTCTTTTTCACTTTCAGTTTGTCAACTAAATTGCTTGAGGACAAGCAAAGGTTTAAGCTTGGGGGAGTTGATACGTCTCCAACGTATCTACTTTTCCAAACACTTTTGCCCTTGTTTTGGACTCTAACTTGCATGATTTGAATGGAACTAACCCGGACTGACGCTATTTTCAGCAGAATTACCAAGGTGTTATTTATGTGCAGGAGCAAACGTTCTCGGAATGACCTGAAACTTCACGGAGACACTTTTCAGAAAATAAGAAAAATACCTGCCAAATATGAAGGCCGGGGGGGGGGGCACCACCTTGCCACGAGGGTGGGGGGCACGCCTGCCCCCTAGGGCGCTCCCCCTACCTCGTGGGCCCCCTGGAGCTCCTCCGACCTCAACTCCAACTCTATATATTTGCTTTCGGGGAGAAAAAATCAGAGAGAAGAAATCATCGCGTTTTACGATATGGAGCCGCCGCCAAGCCCGAAAACCTCTCGGGAGGGCTGATCTGGAGTCCGTTCGGGGCTCCGGAGAGGGGAATCCGTCGCCATCGTCATCATCAACCATCCTCCATCACCAATTTCATGATGCTCACCGCCGTGCGTGAGTAATTCCATCGTAGGCTTGCTGGACGGTGATGGGTTGGATGGGATCTATCATGTAATCGAGTTAGTTTTGTTAGGGTTTGATCCCTAGTGTCCATTATGTTCTGAGATTGATGTTGCTATGACTTTGCTATGCTTAATGCTTGTCACTAGGGCCCGAGTGCCATGATTTCAGAGCTGAACCTATTATGTTTTCATCAATATATGAGTGTTCTTGATCCTATCTTGCAAGTCTATAGTCACCTATTATGTGTTATGATCCGTTAACCCTGAAGTGACAATAATCGAGATACTTACCGGTGATGACCGTAGTTTGAGGAGTTCATGTATTCACTATGTGTTAATGCTTTGTTCCGGTTCTCTATTAAAAGGAGGCCTTAATATACCTTAGTTTCCGTAAGGACTCCGCTGCCACGGGAGGGTAGGACAAAAGATGTCATGCAAGTTCTTTTCCATAAGCACATATGACTATATTCGGAATACATGCCTACATTATATCAATGAACTGGAGCTAGTTCTGTGTTACCCTAGGTTATGACTGTTACATGATGAACTGCATCCGGCATAATTCTCCATCACCGATCCATTGCCTACGAGCTTTCCACATATTGTTCTTCGCTTATTTACTTTCCCGTTGCTATTGCTATCATCACTACAAAATACCAAAAACATTACTTTTACTGTTGTTACCTTTTGCTACCATTATCACTACTATCATATTATTTGCTACTAAACACTTTGCTACAGATATTAAGTTTCCAGGTGTGGTTGAATTGACAACGCAGTTGCTAATACTTGAGAATGTTCTTTGGCTCCCCTCGTGACGAATCAATAAATTTGGGTTGAATACTCTACCCTCGAAAACTGTTGCAATCCCCTATACTTGTGGGTTATCATGATGAAGTCGGAGCATGAATTGTTTATTGATTGTCTTCCTTATGAGTGGCGGTCGGAGACGAGAGATGGTCTTTTCCTACCAATCTATCCCCTTAGGAGCATGCGCGTAATACTTTGCTTTGATAACTTGTAGATTTTTGCAATAAGTATGTGAGTTCTTTATGACTAATGTTGATTCCATGGATTATACGCACTCTCACCCTTGCACCATTGCTAGCCCCTCTAGTATCGCGCAACTTCCGCCGGTACCATAAACCCACCATATACCTTCCTGAAAACAGCCACCATACCTACCTATTATGGAGTTTCCATATCCATTCCGAGATATATTGCCATGCAACTTTCCATCGTTCCGTTATTATGACACACTTCATCATTGTCATATTGCTTGCATGATCATGTAGTTGACATCGTATTTGTGGCAAAGCCATCATTCATAATTTTCATACATGTCACTCATGCATCATTGCACATCCTGGTACACCGCCAGGCATTCACATAGAGTCATATTTTGTTCTAAGTATCGAGTTGTAATTTTTGACTTGTAAGTAAATAAAGTGTGATGATCATCATTATTAGAGCATTGTCCCAGTGAGGAAAGGATGATGGAGACTATGATTCCCCCACAAGTCGGGATGAGACTCCGGACGAAAAAAAAGAAAAAAAGAAAAGAGGCCAAAAAAAGAAAGAAGGCCCAAAGAAAAAAATTAAAAAAAATAAGAGAAAAGGAGAGAAGGGACAATGTTACTATCCTTTTTCTGCACTTGTGCTTCAAAGTAGCACCATGATCTTCATGATAGAGAGTCTCCTATGATATCACTTTCATATACTAGTGGGAATTTTTCATTATAGAGCTTGGCTTGTATATTCCAATGATGGGCTTCCACAAATTGCCCTAGGTCTTCATGAGCATGCAAGTTGGATGCACACCCACTTAGTTTATTTTGTTGAGCTTTCATATACTTATAGCTCTAGTGCATCCGTTGCATGGCAATCCCTACTCACTCACATCGATATCTATTGATGGGCATCTCCATAGCCCGTTGATACGCCTAGTTGATGTGAGACTATCTTCTCCTTTTTTGTCTTCTCCACAACCACCATTCTATTCCACCATATAGTGCTATATCCATGGCTCACGCTCATATATTGCGTGAAGATTGAAAAAGTTTGAGAACATAAAAAGTATGAAACAATTGCTTGGCTTGTCATCGGGGTTGTGCATGATTTAAATATTTTGTGTGGTGAAGATAGAGCATAGCCAGACTATATGATTTTGTAGGGATAACTTTCTTTGGCCATGTTATTTTGAGAAGACATAATTGCTTAGTTAGTATGCTTGAAGTATTATTATTTTTATGTCAATATTAAACTTTTGTCTTGAATCTTATGGATCTGAACATTCATGCCACAATAAATAAAAATTACATTGAGAAATATGTTAGGAAGCATTCCACATCAAAAATTCTTCTTTTATCATTTACCTACTCGAGGACGAGCAGGAATTAAGCTTGGGAATGCTGATACGTCTCCAACGTATCTATAATTTTTTTATGTACGATTGGTTTATCTTTGCAAGTCTCTTCGAATTATCAGTTTGGTTTGGCCTAGTAGATTGATCTTTCTTGCAATGGGAGAAGTGCTTAGCTTTGGGTTCAATCTTGCGGTGCTCGATCCCAGTCACAGAAAGGGAACCGACACGTATTGTATTGTTGCCATCGAGGATAAAAAGATGGGGTTTATATCATATTGCATGAGTTTATCCCTCTACATCATGTCATCTTCCTTAAAGCATTACTCTGCTCTTATGAACTTAATACTCTAGATGCATGCTGGATAGCGGTCGATGTGTGGAGTAATAGTAGTAGATGCAGAATCATTTCGGTCTACTTGTCTCGGACGTGATGCCTATATACATGATCATACCTAGATATTCTCATAACTATGCTCAATTCTATCAATTGCTCGACATTAATTCGTTTACCCACCGTAATACTTATGCTCTTGAGAGAAGCCACTAGTGAAACCTATGGTCCCCGGGTCTATCTTCTATCATATTGATCTTCCAATACTTAGTTATTTATATTGCCATTTATTTTACTTTGCATCTTTATTTCTCTTTATCATAAAAATACCAAAAATATTATCTTATCATATCTATCAGATCTCACTCTCGTAAGTGACCGTGAAGGGATTGACAACCCCTTTATCGCGTTGGTTGCGAGGTTCTTATTTGTTTGTGTAGGTGCGTGGGACTTGAGCATGATCTCCTACTGGATTCATACCTTGGTTCTCAAAAACTGAGGGAAATACTTATGCTACTTTACTGCATCACCCTTTCCTCTTCAAGGGAAAACCAACGCGGTGCTCAAGAGGTAGCAGGGTTTTGGTTGATTTGCATCTTAAGGTGTTATTTTACTAGGAACTCTAGGGCTGTTTGTGACACTTATAGGAATAGCCCAACGGATTGATCGGAAATAATAACTTTGAGGTGGTTTCGTACCCTACCATAATCTCTTCGCTTGTTCTCCACTATTAGTGACTTTGGACTTTTGGAGTGACTCTTTGTTGCATGTTGAGGGATGGTTATATGATCCAATTATGTTATTATTGTTGAGAGGACTTTCAGTAGTGAAAGTATGAACCCTAGGCCTTGTTTCCTAGCATTGCAATACCGTTTACGCTCAGTTTTATCATTAGTTACCTTGCTGTTTTTATATTTTCAGATTACAAAAACCTTTATCTATCATCCATATTGCACTTGTATCACCATCTCTTCGCCGAACTAGTGCACCTATACAATTTACCATTGTATTGGGTGTGTTGGGGACACAAGAGACTCTTTGTTATTTGATTGCAGGGTTTCTTGAGAGAGACCATCTTCATCCTACGCCTCCCATAGATTGATAAACATTAGGTCATCCACTTGAGGGAAATTTGCTACTGTCCTACAAACCTCTGCACTTGGAGGCCCAATAATGTCTACAAGAAGAAGGTTGTGTAGTAGACATCAAGCACCGCCCTGTTAGTCCCCGTTGGTGTGGAGGACCTAGGCAGCTAGCTGTGGGCGGAGAGGCTGCTACTTGATCCGGAGCTGCGCCATCACCGGCGAGATGTAAAGAGGTGGACATGTTTTTCTGAACGTGGGAATCGGAGTGGGCTGCAAGATGAAAACGACGGCTCTTGCTTTGAGATTCGGTATGACAGGTGTCAGATGCAGAAGTGGGTCTCCAGTTTAGGCACATACGACCTGGTCGTATAGGATTTTTTCCCCAAACAAAATCTTATTAAAACACTCACAACACTCACCACATAATCAACCCCTCAGGGTGGGCAGCAGATAAGTAATCTGGTGACCCAACGCCCCAAAACATCTTACCTACGTCACTAGTAAGAAACAAAACAAAACATCTATGTCGAAAAGGCTATAACTATACAAGTTTCGATGTGTAATTTTTTATTTGTGGATTCTAAAACCTAAAATTGTATTTTTTTTAAAATGTAATTTTGACTTCAGAAATATGCAATTGGGTTGTTTGTATATTTTGAAGCATGTACTTGCACATTTTTTACTTCTTTTTTGCATTTTGGAGTTTATAGTTGCAAATTTCTAAAATTTACTACCACATGGATTTTTTGTGCAACTCATTCCTATTTAGTCTCCATTAGTTTGGTGGTATGTCTATTTTAATTTTGTCCACATTAGATAAATTAAGTTTGGAGGCCTTGAAGAGAACTAGTATGAGTCTTTAAGGATTTGAGAACACTTGATATCTGTCCTGCACGTGCTTATCTGTGGTGACAATGGGATATCATGTGATCCACTTGATGTATGTTTTGGTGATCAACTTGCGAGTTTTGTGACCTCGTGAACTATGCATAGGGGTTGGCACACATTTTCGTCTTGACTATCTGGTAGAAACTTTGGGGCACTCTTTGAAGTTCTTTGTGTTGGTTGAATAGATGAATCTGAGATTGTGTGATGCATATCGTATAATCATACCCACGGATACTTGAGGTGACACTGGAGTATCTAGGTGACATTAGGGTTTTGGTTGACTTGCATCTTAAGGTGTTATTTTACTACAAACTCTAGGGCTGTTTGTGACACTTATAGGAATAGCCCAATGGATTGATCGGAAAGAATAACTTTGAGGTGGTTTCGTACCCTACCATAATCTCTTCGTTTGTTCTCCGCTATTAGTGACTTTGGAGTGACTCTTTGTTGCATGTTGAGGGATGGTTATATGATCCAATTATGTTATTATTGTTGAGAGAACTTGGACTAGTGAAAGTATGAACCCTAGGCCTTGTTTCCTAGCATTGCAATACCGTTTACGCTCACTGTTATCATCAGTTACCTTGCTGTTTTTGTATTTTCATATTACAAAAACTTTTATCTATCATCCATATTGCACTTGTATCACCATCTCTTCGCCGAACTAGTTCACCTATACAATTTACCATTGTATTGGGTGTGTTGGGGACACAAGAGACTCTTTGTTATTTGATTGCAGGGTTGCTTGAGAGAGACCATCTTCATCCTACGCCTCCCACGGATTGATAAACCTTAGGTCATCCACTTCAGGGAAATTTGCTACTGTCCTACGAACCTCTGCACTTGGAGGCCCAACAACGTCTACAAGAAGAAGGTTGTGTAGTAGACATCAAGCTCTTTTCTGGCGCCGTTGCCGGGGAGGTTAGCGCTTGAAGGTATATCTTTAGATCTTGCAATCGAATCTTTTTGTTTCTTATTTTATCACTAGTTTAGTTTATAAAATAAAACTACAAAAAATGGAATTGAGTTTGCCTCATACGCTTCATCTTTTTAATATTTTTCCTGAGAATGATGGAAAGGAAAATTGTGCTCAAGTGCTAGAAGAAGAAGTCTATAAAATGTTTGGCACTAAATCTTAGAATGATGAGCATGATTGCAATGTTGTTCTTATAAACTCCTTGAATATCCATAGTACTAATGATGATTGCACTAGTCATAATGAAAATGTCTCTTATAAGCATGTCAATTTTTGTGGAGTGCATAGAGTTTGCAAGTACACACCAAATAGGGAAGATAGATTTTGCAAGAGGCATAAGTATTTGGAAACTAAATGGTTGCAAGAAAGGCTAGATGATTGTGCTGAAAGATTCAATATTTATCGCCATCCTTGTGAACTTTGCAATGAACATGGTCATTTAAAGCTCCAATGCTATTTGTTTCATGATCAAATTGTGTCCAAAAATTGTGATAACTTGATTAGCCTTGAGCATCATAAAGAGCTTAGTCTTATTTTTGGGTATGAAGAAATGAAACGTATAACTAGAAGAAATTTTTATGTATTGTGCGGTGAATTGCATTGAAAATCCTTATATTGCCTATTACATAAAGACAAGAAAACAAATAGAAGATGAAGAGAATACTAATGAAAGGGAAGAGACATCCCAATATTCTCCTATTATTTCTTATGATGAATCAGGTAACGAGAGGAGCCTCCTATTCAACCAATCTCATTAATAAGGAGCTCCAAAAAGAGGATAAAACCCACACATGATGTGAAGAAGAAAAAAAAAGATGGAGAAGCAAAGGTAAAAATGTATCCCTCCCAAATAATGTTGCTCCTATGACTCATTGTGATGATGGTAATTGTTATACTATTGGTGCTATCCATACTATTAATGATGAGAGCGATTATGCTTATGATATGAAAAGGCCCAAGCTTGGGGATTGATACGTCTCCGTTGGATCTACTTTTCCAAACACTTTTGCACTTGTTTTGGACTCTAACTTGCATGATTTGAATGGAACTAACCCGAACTGACGCTGTTTTCAGCAGAATTGCCATGCTGTTATTTATGTGCAGAAACAAAAGTTCTCGTAATGACCTGAAACTTCACGGAACGTCTATTTGGAAATAATAAAAAATCCTTGCAAAAGATGAAGACCAGGGGGCCCACACCCTAGCCACGAGGGTGGGGGCGCGCCTGCCCCCCTAGGGTGCGCCCCCTACTTCATGGGCCCCCTGGAGCTCCTCCGACCTCAACTCCAACTCTATATATTTGCTTTCGGGGAGAAAGGAATCAGAGAGAAGGATTCATCGCGTTTTACGATACGGAGCCACCGCCAAGCCCTAAAACCTCTCGGGAGGGCTGATCTGGAGTCCGTTCGGGGCTCCGGAGAGGGGAATCCGTCGCCATCGTCATCATCAACCTTCCTCCATCACCAATTTCATGATGCTCACCGCCGTGCGTGAGTAATTCCATCGTAGGCTTGCTGGACGGTGATGGGTTGGATGAGATTTATCATGTAATCGAGTTAGTTTTGTTAGGGTTTAATCCCTAGTATCCACTATGTTCTGAGACTGATGTTGCTATGACTTTGCTATGCTTAATGCTTGTCACTAGGGCCCGATTGCCATGATTTCAGATCTGAACCTATTATGTTTTCATCAATATATGAGTGTTCTTGATCCTATCTTGCAAGTCTATAGTCACCTATTATGTGTTATGATCCGTTAACCCCAAAGTGACAATAATCGGGATACTTACCGGTGATGACCGTAGTTTGAGGAGTTCATGTATTCACTATGTGTTAATGCTTTGGTCCGGTACTCTATTAAAAGGAGGCCTTAATATCCCTTAGTTTCCGCTAGGACCCCGCTGCCACGGGAGTGTAGGACAAAAGATGTCATGCAAGTTCTTTTCCATAAGCACGTATGACTATATTCGGAATACATGCCTACATTACATTGATGAATTGGAGCTAGTTCTGTGTCACCCTAGGTTATGACTGTTACATGATGAACCGCATCCGGCATAATTCTCTATCACCGATCCATTGCCTACAAGCTTTACATATATTGTTCTTCGCTTATTTACTTTTCCATTGCTATTGCTATCATCACTACAAAATACCAAAAACATTACTTTTGCTATCATTACCTTTTGCCACCGTTACCACTACTATCATATTACTTTGCTACTAAACACTTTGCTGCAGATATTAAGTTTCCAGGTGTGGTTGAATTGACAACTCAGCGGCCCTTCTGTCGAATCAATAAATTTGGGTTGAATACTCTACCCTCGAAAACTGTTGCGATCCCCTATACTTGTGGGTTATCAAGACTATTTTCTGGCGCCGTTGCCGGGGAGCATAGCTCTATTCTTTGAGTCACTTGGGATTTATATCTGCTTATCATTATGAAGAACTTGAGAGATCCAAAAACCAAGATTTATCCCTCAACTACGAGGGGAGGTAAGGAACTGCCATCTAGCTCTGCACTTGATTCACCTTCTGTGTTGAGTAAGCTTGTGACACCTAAACCTGCTTCTGCTATTCGTTCTGATATGTCACATGTTATTGATGATGCCACTTCTGCTATGCATGATACTTATGATGAAACTACTTCGATGCTTGATACTACTGTGCCACTTGGTGAATTTCTTGATGAACAACTTGCTAGGGTTAGAGAGAATGAAAATATTGAAACTGATAATATTGATGAACGTGATGATGAAGACTCTTCCCCTAATAAATATGAATCACCTGTTATTCCTGAGGGTTATGTTTTTGAAAAAGAAACTGCTCTAGCTATTTTAGCTTGCAAAGATAGATACGAGCTCAAGAGGTTATTAGCTAAATGGAAGCAACAATCTCTTAATGCTAGAATGAAACCTGACCTTGCTTTTGCTACTTCACCTATGTGTGTTACTGATAAGGATTATGAATTCTCTATTGATCCTGATATAATTACTTTGGTTGAATCTGATCTTTTTCATGGCTATGAATCTTAAACTGTTGTGGCACATCTTACTAAATTAAATGATATAGCCACCCTATTCAATAAGGATGAGAGAACTCGTTACTTTTATATCCTTAAAATATTTCCATTCTCATTAAAGGGTGATGCTAAGATATGGTTTAATTCTCTTGATCCTGGTTGTGTGCGTAGTCCCCAGGATATGATTTATTACTTCTGTGCTAAATATTTCCCTGCTCATAAGAAACAAGCTGCTTTGAGGGATATATATAATTTTGTGCAAATTGAAGAAGAGAGTCTCCCACAAGCTTGGGGGAGGCTTCTCAAGCTACTTAATGCTTTGCCTCATCATCCTCTTAAGAAAAATGAAATACTTGATATCTTTTATAATGGACTAACCGATGCTTCCAGGGATTACCTGGATAGTTGTGTTGGTTCTGTTTTTAGGGAAAGAACACCGGATGAAGCTGAAATTCTATTGAATAATACGTTGAAAAATGAAAATAATTGGACACTTCCTGAACCAATTCTTGAGCCTATTCCTAAACCAACTCCGAAGAAAAGAGGTGTTCTATTTCTCAGTCCTGAAGATATGCAAGAGGCAAATAAATCTATGAAAGAAAAGGGTATAAAAGCTGAAGATGTTAATAATTTACCACCTATTGAAGAAATACATGGTCTTAATTTACCGCCTACTGAAGAAACACATGGTCTTGATAACCCGACATAGGTAGTAAAGGTAAATTCTCTCTACAGATATGATAAAGCTGAAGTCCCATTTACTAAGTTTGCTAGCCCATGCTTAGATGAGTTTGATAAATTTATGGTTAAGCGAGAAGACTTCAATGCTTATTTTGGTAGAGAATTAAAACGCAGTGCTGGTATGCTTGAACACTTGGGTGATTATATGGCTAATGTTAAAGGTGAACTTATACTTATTAGTAAACATGCTTCTATGGTTACCACTCAAGTAGAACAAGTACTGAAAGCTCAAAATGATTTGCTCAAGAACTGAATAGTAAGAACAATGATAATGATGTTAGAGTTATGACTAGAGGTGGTAAAATGACTCAGGAACCTTTGTATCCTGAAGGTCACCCTAAGAGAATTGAGCAAGATTCTCAGAGAAATAATATAGATGCACCTAGTCCTTCTAAAAGGAAGAAAAAGAAAAATGATAGGACTTTGCATGCCTCTAGTGAACTTGTTATTGATACAACTGAGAATCCAAATGATATTTCTATTTCTGATGCTGAAACACAATCTGGTAATGAACCTGAAACTAGTGATAATGTTAATGATAATATTAATGATAATGTTCATGATGATGCTCAACCTAGCAATGATAATGATATAGAAATTGAACCTGATGTTGATCTTGATAACCCATAATCAAAGAATCAACGTTATGATAAGAAAGATTTTGTTGCTAGGAAACATGGTAAAGAAAGAGAACCATGGGTTCAGAAACCCATGCCTTTTCCTCCCAAACCATCCAAGAAAAAGGATGACGAGGATTTTGAGCGCTTTGCTGAAATGATTAGACCCATCTTTTTGCGAATGCGATTAAGTGATATGCTCAAAATGAATCCTTATGCCAAGTATATGAAAGAAATTCTTGTTGGGGATCGGAGCAGAAATTTAAAATTTTCTACGCATCACCAATATCAATCTATGGAGTAATCTAGCAACGAGGGGAAGGAGAGTGCATCTACATACCCTTGTAGATCGCTAAGCGGAAGCGTTGCAAGAACGCGGATGAAGGAGTCGTATTCGTAGCGATTCAGATCGCGGCTGATTCTGATCTAAGCGCCGAACCATGGCGCCTCCGCGTTCAACACATGTACAGCCCGGTGACGTCTCCTACACCTTGATCCAGCAAGGGGAGAAGGAGAGGTTGGGAAAGACTCCATCCAGCAGCAGCACGACGGCGTGGTGGTGAAGGAGGAGCATGGCAATCCTGCAGGGCTTCGCCAAGCACCGCGGGAGAAGAGGAGGACTTGGGAGAGGGGGAGGGCTGCGCCAGTACTTGGGTGCGGCTGCCCTCCCACCCCCCACATATATATAGGGGCAAGGGAGAGGGGGGGCGGCCCCCTTAGATCCAATCCGAGGAGGGGGCGGCGGCCAAGGGGGGTTGCCTTGCCCCCTGTCGGTGTGAAAACCGGCGGATCTCGGGTAGTGGGTCCCGAACTGTGCGTCTAGGCCGGATGGTAACAGGAGGCAGGGAACACAATGTTTTACCCAGGTTCGGGCCCTCTTGATGGAGGTAAAACCCTATGTCCTGCTTGATTAATATTGATGATATGGGTAGTACAAGAGTAGATCTACCACGAGATCAAGGAGGCTAAACCCTAGAAGCTAGCCTATGGTATGATTGTTGTATATGGAGTTGATTGCCTACAGACTACAACCCTCCGGTTTATATAGACACCGGATAGGGTTAGGGTTACATAGAGTCGGTTACAATGGTAGGAGATCTTGAATATCCGCATCGCCAAGCTTGCCTTCCACGCCAAGGAAAGTCCCATCCGGACACGGGAAGAAGTCTTCAATCTTGTATCTTCATAGTCCTGGAGTCCGGCTGAAGGTATAGTCCGGCTACCCGAACACCCCCTAATCCAGGACTCCCTCAGTAGCCCCCGAACCAGGCTTCAATGACGACGAGTCCGGCACGCAGATTGTTCGGCATTGCAAGGCGGGTTCTTCTCCAAATCTTGTGTACCTGTAGGAATAATGTCCGATTTTTGTAATGTAGTGCTCCTCGGCTTCCACGCCCAATAATGGCCGTCTTCCACGTGTCAAACGAATGCGAAAAGCCGGGGCGTTTTTACATCCACACCCCTAGCCGTATAAACGAGCCGCCTATTTAACGGGATGGGGATTTAGGTCCAAACCACATCTTCTCCTTTCCGCGAGTTATCATCAGAGCGCTTCCAGCAAAGGTCCATTCCAACAAGACCAGCCCTCACAGCTCCTCCCCTCGCCCTTCCGGTCCCAAACCCGGGGACTGGGAGAGTTTCACCATCCCGCATAGCGAGTTAGTGTCGCTTCAGGCCAAGGGATTTCTCCCTCAGGCATACATGGTCCCGGTCCGAGCCGGTCTCGCCACCTACAATGGTGGAAAAAAAGCGGAGAGCACCCCCAATCCTTCTAAAGGAGAGCGGGTGTGCCTCGTCCCCTATCTAATAAGGGGACTGGGATTTCCAATTCATCCATTTCTCCGCGGGCTTCTGGAGTTCTACGGCCTCCAGCTGCACAATCTCACGCCCGCCTCCGTATTGCATATTGCGAGTTTCGTCGCCCTTTGTGAGCTATTTTTAGGCATTGAGGCTCATTTCGCGCTGTGGAAGAGGTTATTCTACCTGGTGCCCCATTCTCAAGAGGGGTCTATATACCAAGTGGGCGGAGCCGAAGTATGGCGCATCGCCGGGACCGGATACCTATCCGGAACCCCAAAGAAGGCGTCCGAGGACTGGCCTTCGGAATGGTTTTACATAGATGACGTCCCGCTACCGGACCCTATCCGGGTCGGTCTCCCTGAGTTTAACAGTGCTCCATTGAAGAAACGCTTGAGCTGGCGTCCGCGGAGCTCTCAGAGAGAAAGCGACGGAGACGTCCTTTACCTGATGGGCCGGATAAGACTGTTGGCTCATTCCGGACTAACCATGATTGGAGTCATGGCCGCATGCATTATGCGGGGGGTGCAGCCGCTTCAATATAGAGGCCACCCCATGTGGGATTTCAACGGGGAGGATGACGCCACATGTTACGGTCGTAAGGGGCCGGCCTCAGCCGCCGCCTTAGTAAAGATCTTATCCTCTTTGTACAAGGGAGAAAAGGAGGAATTCCTCCGCGTAAACCCGCGGGCCGGATTCAGTATGTACGATCCTACAAGTTGGGTAAGTGAACAATTGCGCTTGCGCGTTTGTTTTATACTCCCATGGTTAGATAGGTAGTCTAACGACTTTAATGCAGGAACTGCGACAGGAGGTAAAGGATATAAACAGCCGCCCTCCACAGCCCGAGGACCCCAAACGGTCCCTCAATCCGGACTCCGAAGAGGATCTGGACATATCGGTGGAGCTTATCGACGGGGTGTTCTATCAGCTAAGCAAGGACAATACCTTGGTAGCCATTACGGCGGATTACCCAGGGTTAATCCCGGCCTCCCAGGTGACAGAAATCGGGGTCTTATTCCCTTGAAAGAGATTCCACCCTCATGTAGCCCGGTGTTTCTGACGACAACCGTGTTTTGCAGGGGAGATTTCTGAGGCAGGAGGCCGAACCTGCGGCGGCTAGCCAACGAGGGGCCGCAGGGCCCCGTGGGGCAAAAAGGAATGTAGTCCGGACTGAGATGTCGGCGCAAAGGTATAGTGCACCCTCTGTTTCCCTGGAGTTATTCTGTCAGGGCATATTAACGTTCGTGCTATCTTCAGAACAAAGAGACCTCGCCGGACTACATCTGGAGAGGTTGCCAATCGCGCCTCCACCAGCCAGGCTCCAACGTCTGGCCAGGAAGCGGAGGCGAGCACAAGGCGCGCACCGGACGCTCCTCCGACAGAGGATGCGGACAGGTTGTCTGCCACAAATTCTGAAGTGGAGAGTGCCATGAACCACAGGCGTCGCCGGACAATTCTACGCGACGCTTGTTTCTCCCAAGAGGCTTTAGATGCCTTTAATTCGGGAGATGCGTACCTCCGTGCCGCTCAAAATGGTTTAGCCAGAGCCACGGAGCAGTATGTAAAAGACATATGGGTAAGAAAATTTTGGTTAAATGTATATATATATATATACATATATATGCCAGTAGCCCCCGAGACTTGAAGCAGTTAGAGCCAAGGATCATTTAATATGCAGGTTCTTACAGAGAAGAATACCGTACTGTCCCAGGAGCTGGAAAAGTGCAAGGCCCAACTAGAGGCCGCACTAGCCGCAGCAGGGGAGCCCAAAGAGACCCCCTCAGGTAAGATACACTTCGAAAGATTAGTATTGTGCGGTGTGGGTGAAAATCTGACAAATCATATTGCAGATGGCGCCGGACTCGATCCGGACAAGCAACAACTCTTACGCCGGCTAAAGGCCGGTGAGAGTACGTTGACAAAGGTGAGGCGAGAGAAGAATGATCTTCAGGATGCCAACACCAAGCTGGACGTTGAACTTAAAGATGTTTGTGGCTAGCTGTCGGACTCCATGAAGGAGAATCAACGGCTTCGACGCGGCATTTTTAGCAAGTGCTTGAACGAACTTTGAAAAAAGAGTTCGGCGAGGAAGTCGACTAACAGAGTAATGTCTGTAGGTATGCTCATAGGTCGTCCTGCAGAGGAGATGCCCGGTTCTACGGATGACCTTCTTCCCGAACTCTTGCAACTGCACGAGCGAATTCGGCAGGCGATGCGGGGTATTACCCAAGCCTTATGGCCTTCCCACTCCGTGCCCGAGGGCCTTGGAGAGCTTGCGGAGAAGCTGAAGGGAGCTCGGCGCTGCTTTCGGTTGTGGAAGATATCGGCCTGCCGACAAGGCGCTAGGGAGGCCTGGGCCATGGTGAAGACCCGTTTTACGAAGTCTGACCCAAACCACATGGCCGAGGTCAGACCCGTGGGGCCTGACGGGAAGGAGATCCCTGTAAGCTTAGTATACAGCCAAGTAGAGTTGGCCGCGAAGTATTCCCAGCAGGACTGTAAATTAGACAGCCTGTTAGATGGTATAGAAGAGGAATACAATCAGTCAGAATGACTGTGTAATTTTGAATTGACATGTGTAATGCCTTCTAGCCGGATTGTAGATCGTTTGTCGTTGCCAACCTTTTCGCTTCAACCTCGGGACCTGACGGTCCGGAGTGTGTCCGAATACCGCGGTTATATAAGAACCGGGGTATGCGTGGAGACCAGGCGTAGGGGTCATCAGTGCTTTATCAGACAAGTGCCCAACTAGTTATGTTATATTACATGGTTAGTAAGAAACATCTTCCAGAGAGAATAGTTCTGTTAAGGGTTCCTTTCGCTGGGAGGCATGCCCTAAGGTGCATGTCCGGACTGCGTGAAGAGACGCAGGAAAAAAAGCATCTGGGGGCGCATAAAATGAGTAAAAAGATCATCTTTTATTTCACCGACCGAATATTCCCTTAAGAACGCTAGCTTTCGGCTTCACCCAGTCTGAGGTACACATCCGGCTGACCCGGCAGTAACAATCACAGAGGTGCTCCCTTTACCGCCTAGCCGAACAATCGGGAACGTAGGGGTAAGAACAGGAGCCAGGCAACCCAGCTTGGCCAAAACTTAAGTCATATCGATGCATATAATGCTGAAGAAAAAAGGTACATGCGGAAGTTTGACGCATGTGTTGGGCGTGAAGCCCGTATAACTAAGCTTCTGTTAAAGAAGCCCCCAGGTTTAATGAGCGCGAGTGGCGCGTCACTAGATGAGCCTTTAAGGGCTATGATAGAAGAAAAAGAAAAAATGGGAAGGAGAGAAGTGTAAGACAGAAAAATACAAAAAGGGATGGACAGAGGAAGGAGACGAACACAGAGTCCAGCGCTAGGCATAGAATCTTCGGAGACGGGTGGCGTTCCACGGGTTCGGATCGAGTCGGTTGTTCGATGCATCTCGCAGGCGGTACGCCCCACCAGTCAGGACTTGGTCGATTATGAATGGACCTTCCCACTTGGGCTTGAGTTTGTCCTTTTTCTTATCCGGCAGGTGTAGAACTAGTTCGCCAACATTGTAAGTTTTGGCCCGTACTTCTCTGCTTTGATATCTTCGGGCCTGCTGTTGATAAAATGCGGAACGGGCTTTTGCCACAGCGCGCTCCTCCTCCAAGGCGTCCAAGTTGTCCTGCCGATCGAGCTCGGCTTCTCTTTCTTCGTACATGCGCACTCTAGGTGAGTCATGAATTATGTCGCAGGGCAGAACTGCTTCTGCGCCGTACACCATAAAAAATGGTGTGTATCCGGTGGTGCGATTTGGCGTGGTCCGCAGCCCTCATAGCACGGAGTCGAGCTCCTCTACCCAGTGCGTGTTAGATTCCTTGAGGGACCGCACCAGTCTGGGTTTAATGCCGCTCATGATAAGACCATTTGCATGTTCGACCTGGCCGTTGGTTTGTGGGTGATAGACGGAACATAATCGAGCTTGATGCCCATGTTTTTGCAGCAGAGTTTTACCTCGTCGACGGTAAAGTTTGTACCGTTGTCGGTTATGATGTTGTGGGGGACGCCATAACGGTGTACAACCCCGGATATGAAGTCTATCACAGGTCCGGATTCGGCCGTTTTAACAGGCTTGGCTTCTATCCATTTGGTGAACTTATCCACCATGATCAGTAAGTATTTTTTCCTATGGGTTCCACCTTTAAGGGGTCCGACCATGTCAAGCCCCCAGACCGCAAAAGGCCAGGTGATGGGTATAGTTTGGAGTGCGGTGGGTGGCATATGGCTTTGGTTGGCAAAAAGTTGGCAACCAGGGCATCGTTGGACTAGGTCCTGAGCGTCTGCTTGAGCCGTCGGCCAGTAAAATCCTGTACGGAAAGCCTTGCTAACAAGGGACCGAGCAGCGGCGTGGTGACCACCGAGTCCGGCATGAATTTCAGCCAGGAGGTTCCACCCTTCCTCTTCGGAGATGCACCTTTGAAGGACTCCGGTAGTGCTTTTCTTATAAAGTTCTCCCTCATGGACTCTGTAGGCCTTAGATTGCCGCACTATGCAGCGGGCCTCGTTTTGGTCCTTCGGGAGTTCCTGCCTAGTAAGGTAGGCTAGGAATGGTTCTGTCCATGGGGCGATAACCGCCATTATTACGTGGGCTGAAGGTGTAATTTCGTTGGCAGAGCCTCCAATTGTGTTAGATTGTTCGGCGTCGAGTGGTGCGGCTGGTTTCGGGCTGTTATTTGCGGGTTCCCCCTCCCATGCTACGGATGGCTTGAACAATCTTTCCAAAAAGACATTGGGGGGGGGACTGCATCGCGTTTTGCTCCGATGCGTGCTAGGGCGTCCGCCGCTTGATTGTTTTCTCGGGCTATATGGTGAAACTCCAGCCCTTCGAACCGAGCTGACATTTTTAGGACGGCGTCGCGGTAAGCTGCCATTTTTGGGTCCTTGGCGTCGAAGTCTCCATTTATTTGGGATATCGCGAGGTTTGAATCCCCGCGTACCTCTAGGCGCTGGATACCCATGGATACTGCTATCCGGAGGCCATGTAGGAGGGCCTCATATTCGGCTGCATTGTTGGAATCCGTGTACATGATCTGGAGCACATATTGGACTGTGTCTCCTGTGGGGGACGTCAGGACGACGCTGGCCCCCAGTCCGGCCAACATTCTGGAGCCGTCGAAATGCATAATCCAGTTTGAATATGTGCCTTACTCTTTAGGGAGCTCGGCCTCCGTCCATTCTGCGACGAAGTCGGCCAAAACTTGCGATTTAATAGCTCGTCGTGGCTTATAGGTTATATCGAACGGGAGGAGCTTGATGGCCCATTTTGCAATCCGGCCCGTTGCATCGCGGGTGTTGATAATACCGTTTAGTGGCACTTCCGAGGCTACTGTTATGGAACACTCTTGAAAGTAGTGTCGTAGCTTCCGGGATGCCATGAATACCGCGTATGCAATCTTTTGATAATACGGGTACCGTGATTTGCATGGAGTGAGGACAGTGGACACGTAGTAGACCGGCCTTTGAAGGGGGAATTTGTGTCCGTCCGTTTCCCGCTCGACAACGAGCACTGCGCTGACAACTTGGTGTGTTGCTGCAATGTACAATAACATTGGTTTGCCGGTGATTGGCGCGGCCAGGACTGGGTTTTTTTGCCAATAGGCTTTTATTTCATCAAGTCCGGCCGTGGCGGCTTCCGTCCACTCGAAGTGTTCGGTGCGCCAAAGGAGGCGATAATGGGGTAGTGCCTTTTCCCCCAAGCGGGAGATGAAGCGGCTTAAAGCCGCCACGCATCTGGTTAATTTTTGTATTTGTTTAAGGTCCTTTGGGACATCCAATTGTGACAAAGCTTGGATCTTGGTTGGGTTTGCTTCAATTCCTCTACCGGATACAATGAAGCCCAAGAGCTTTCCGGTTGGAACGCCGAAGACGCATTTTTCTGGGTTGAGCTTGATGTCATATTTTCGGAGGTTATCGAATGTAAGTCTCAAGTCATTTACTAGGGATTCGACATGTCTTGATTTGATGACCACATCATCCACATACGCCTCCACTGTTTTGCCGATCTGGTTTGCCAGACATGTCTGGATCATGCGCTGATATGTTGCGCCGGCGTTTTTCAGCCCGAAGGGCATTGTGTTGAAGCAGAATGGGTCGTATGGTGTGATGAATGCTGTTGCAGCTTGGTCTGATTCTGCCATCTTGATTTGATGGTAACTGGAGTATGCGTCAAGGAAACATAAAAAATTGTGTCCTGCGGTGGCATCGATAATTTGATCGATACGGGGGAGGGGGAAGGGATCCTTTGGGCAAGCCTTGTTAAGGTCTTTAAAATCGACACACAGGCGCCAGGATTTGTCCTTCTTTGGTACCATCACCAGGTTTGCTAGCCAGTCCAGATGTTTTATGTCTCTAATGAATCCGGCCTCTAATAGCTTGGCTAGCTCCTCTCCCATAGCCTGTCTCTTGGGTTCAGAAAAACACCGAAGGGCTTGTTTGACAGGTTTAAATCCTTTTAGGATATTTAAGCTGTGTTCGGCCAGCCTGCGTGGGATCCCTGGCATGTCTGAAGGGTGCCAGGCGAAGATGTCCCAGTTCTCTCGTAGGAACTCTCGCAGTGCGGTGTCTGCATCAGGGTTCAGTCGTGCCCCGATGGAAGCTGTTTTATTGGGGTCCGTTGGATGGACCTGGAATTTGACTATTTCGTCAGCTGGCTTGAAGGATGTGGATTTGGATCTCTTATCGAGTATCACGTCGTCCCTGTTAACCGTGGAGCGCAGCGCAGTCAGTTCCTCAGCCGCTAAGGCTTCGGATAGCGCCTCAAGGGCTAATGCGGCCGTCTTGTTTTCGGCGCGGAGTGCTATGTCCGGATCACTAGCTAGAGTGATAGTTCCATTCAGCCCGGGCATCTTAAGCTTCATGTACCCGTAATGGGGTATTGCTTGGAAGATTGTGAATGCTTCCCGCCCTAGTAAAGCGTGATATCCGCTCTTAAACGGGGCCACCTGAAACGTGACTTCTTCGGACCTGTAATTATCCGGCGTGCCGAACACCACATCTAGTGTGATTTTTCCTGTGCAGCGCGCTTCCCGACTGGGGATTATTCCTCTAAAGGTTGTGCTGCTTCGCTCGACGCGGTTCCAGTCTATTTCCATTTTTTGAAGCGTTTCCTCATAAATGAGGTTCAGTTCGCTGCCTCCATCCATGAGCACCTTCGTGAGGCGAAAGCCGTCCACTATGGGACTGAGGACCAATGCGGCTGGTGCTCGGGCTGTTTGGAATCTAGGTTCATCACTTGCGTTGAAGGTAATGGCAGTGTCGCTCCATGGATTTATTGTTGCAACTTGATAGACTTCGGCGAGGCTGCGGAGTGTTCTTTTTCGCACATTGTTTGATGCGAAAGTCTCGAAGACTGTGAGAACGGTACTGGTGTCCTTGGGCTGGCTTTCTGCGGCCTCCAGAATTAAGAGGTCCTCGCCGATTTTGGCCACCTGCCGGAGTATCCAACATGCTCTAAGGCTGTGAGTTGGTGTGGCGTCCTCTGTACTGTGAATTCTACAGGGTCCATCAAGCCATCTTTCCAGTATGGTTCCATGCCCTGTAGAGGGTTTTGGATTTTTGGTGTTTATCCCGGGTGTCCTGTGATGATGCACCCTCTTAGTTCAGACGGGATTACTATTCAAGGCCGGATTATCCATAAAATTTATTTCAGTTTTCCAGGCGCTTTCCATCGCACAGTATTTTTTTACTATGGACGCCAAGTCAGTGAAGCATGTGATATCATGACGACTTACGGCGTTAACGATTCCCTTGTCCGTGCAATTACTGCAGAAAATTGAGATTGCGTCTTCCTCGCGGCAATCCTTTATCCTGTTCATGACCAGGAGGAATCTGGCCTAGTAATGATGTACTGTTTCCTCGGGCCTCTGCCTGATTTGGGAGAGATCGCTTATGATCGGGTGGGAGGGTGTCGTTGAATCTGAAACCTCACCCAATCCAAGATTCGGAGGCCGAAGAGTTTCCGAACTCTGAAGTTCGGATTCTTGGATGTTGTCCAGTGAATCTGCCCCGTTGCCTGATCCTAAGCTCAGGTCTTGAGTTACATCTCCCCCTCCGCAGGTATCCGGCTTGGAGGGGTCGGGAATTCGGATGTAGCTAGTCCTTAAAATAGATGAAGGGTCGCCGCATTGCGTCTCTACCACGGCAACGTGGTGGGTGATTTGGGGAGAGTTAATTTCTCTTAGATCGGGTTTAAGCCCAACCTGGTCGTAATCCGTAGCAACCCCCAGGGCGCGATGCGATCCAAGAGCTCGTTTACGGAAAAGAGCTCCATTGGATCTAGCTGCTCGACGAGCTCCAAGATGACGTGTAGGTTGCTTTTGATGACCCGAGAGGTCACCGTCGGCGCAACAGCCGAATAGGCGGTCATGAGGAAACCACCTAGCCGGAGGGTTTGGCCGACAGCCAAGGCTCCCTTAGCAACGGCGCCGTCTTTAAAGACGGGAGGAGGCATCCTTCCTGATTGTGACGGCACAA
Organism: Triticum urartu; assembly: GCF_003073215.2. Classification (NCBI taxonomy): domain Eukaryota; kingdom Viridiplantae; phylum Streptophyta; class Magnoliopsida; order Poales; family Poaceae; genus Triticum; species Triticum urartu. Next base: position 46,723,041 of record NC_053023.1, read on the forward strand.
AGGAACTCTCAATGAAAGCACCAATGTCGGTGTCAAAACCGGTGGATCTTGGGTAGTGGGTCCCGAACTGTGCGTCTAGGCCGGATGGTAACAGGAGGCAGGGAACATGGTGTTTTACCCAGGTTCGGGCCCTCTTGATGTAGGTAAAACCCTACGTCCTGCTTGATTAATATTGATGATATGGGTAGTACAAGAGTAGATCTACCACGAGATCAAGGAGGCTAAACCCTAGAAGCTAGCCTATGGTATGATTGTTGTATATGGAGTTGATTGCCTACGGACTACAACCCTCCGGTTTATATAGACACCGGATAGGGTTAGGGTTACATAGAGTCGGTTACAATGGTAGGAGATCTTGAATATCCGCATCGCCAAGCTTGCCTTCCACGCCAAGGAAAGTCCCATCCGGACACGGGACGAAGTCTTCAATCTTGTATCTTCATAGTCCTGGAGTCCGGCTGAAGGTATAGTCCGGCTACCCGAACACCCCCTAATCCAGGACTCCCTCACCCCCCAAGGCAAGGGGGGCGCCCCCCCTTTAGGGTTGCCCCAAAACCTAGGCGCATGGGCCCTAGGGGGAAGGCGCCCAACCCACTAAGGGGCTGGTCCCTCTCCACACATAGCCCATAGGGCCCTCCAGGGCAGGTGGACCCTCCCGGTGGACCCCCGGAACCCCTTCGGTGGTCCCGGTACAATACCGGTAACCCCCGAAGTATTTCGGTGACCGTATGATGACTGCCCATATATAAATCTTTACCTCCGGACCATTCTGGAACTCCTCGTGACGTCCGGGATCTCATCCGGGACTCCGAACAACATTCGGTAATCACGTACATCTATTCCTTATAACCCTAGCGTCATCGAACCTTAAGTGTGTAGACCCTACGGGCTCGGGAGTCATGCAGACATGGCCGAGACAACTCTCCGGTCAATAACCAACAGCGGGATCTGGATACCCATGTTGGCTCCCACATGCTCCACGATGATCTCATCGGATGAACCATGATGTCAAGGATTCCCTTTGTCTATCGGTACGATACTTGCCCAAGATTCGATCGTCGGTATCCCGATACCTTGTTCAATCTCGTTACCGGCAAGGTTCTTTACTCGTTCCGCAACACATCATCCCATGATCAACTCCTTGATTACATTGTGCACATTATGATGATGTCCTACCGAGTGGGCCCAGAGATACCTCTCCGTTACACGGAGTGACAAATCCCAGTCTTGATTCGTGCCAACCCAACAGACACTTTCGGAGATACCTGTAGTGAACCTTTATAGCCACCCAGTTATGTTGTGACGTTTGGTACACCCAAAGCACTCCTACGGTATCCGGGAGTTGCACAATCTCATGGTCTAAGGAAATGATACTTGACATTAGAAAAGCTTTAGCATACGAACTACATGATCTTTGTGCTAGGCTTAGGATTGGGTCTCGTCCATCACATCATTCTCCTAATGATGTGATCCCGTTATCAACGACATCCAATGTCCATGGTCAGGAAACCGTGACCATCTATTGATCAACGAGCTAGTCAACTAGAGGCTTCCTAGGGACATGGTGTTGTCTATGTATCCACACATGTATCTGAGTTTCCTATCAATACAATTCTAGCTTGGATAATAAACGATTATCATGAACAAGGAAATATAATAATAACCAATTTATTATTGCCTCTAGGGCATATTTCCAACAGTCTCCCACTTGCACTAGAGTCAATAATCTAGTTCACATCGTCATGTGATTAACACTCACAGGTTACATCGCCATGTGACCAACATCCAAGAGTCTACTAGACTCAATGATCTAGTTCACATCACTATGTGATTAACACTCAAAGAGTTCTGGGTTTGATCATGTTATGCTTGTGAGAGAGGTTGTAGTCAATGGGTCTTGCCATATTCAGATCCCTATGTATTTCGCAAAACTTTATGTCATATCGTAGATGCTGCTACCACGTTCCACTTGGAGCTATTCCAAAATGTTGCTCCATTATACGTATCCGGTACCTCTACTCAGAGCTATCCGGATAGGTGTTAAACTTGCATCGACGTAACTCTTTACGTCGAACTCTTTATCACCTCCATAGCCGAGAAACATTTCCTTGTTCCTCTAAGGTTAATTTTGACCGCTACCTGGTGATCCACTCCTAGATCACCTTTGTACCCTCTTTCCAGACATGTGGCAAGGCACACATCTGGTGCGGTACTCAGCATGTCATACTGTATAGAGCATATGACAAAAGCATAGGGGAAGACCTTCGTCCTTCCTCTTTCTTCGGTCGTGGTCAATCTTCGAGTCTTACTCAACTTCACACCTTACAACTCAGGCAAGAACCCCTTCTTTGACTGATCTATTTTGAACTCCTTCAAAAACATGTCAAGGTGTGCGTTCTTTGAAAGTATCATCAGGCGTTTTGATCTATCTCTATAGATCTTGATGCCCAATATGTAAGCAGCTTTATCCAGGTCTTCCTTTGAAAAAAACTCTTCAAACAACCGTTTATGCTTTCCAAAAATTCTACATCATTTCGAATCAACAATATGTCATCCACATATACTTATCAGAAATGTTGTAGTGCTCCCACTCACTTTCTTGTATATACAAGTTTCTAGCAAACATTGTATAAACATAAAAGCTTTGATTACTCCATCAAAGCATATATTCCGACTCCGAGATGCTTGATCTAGTCCATAGAAGGATTGCTGGAGCTAGCATACCTTTTAGCATCCTTAGGATCGACAAAACTTTTTATTGTATCACATACACACTTTTCTTACGGAAACTGGTAAGAAAACTTGTTTTGACATCCATCTGTCAGATTTCATAATCGAAAAATACAGCTAATGCTAACATGATTTCGACGGACTTAAGCATCGCTACGGGTGAGAAAATCTCATCATAGTCAACTCCTTGAACTTGTGAAAAACCTTTTTGCCACAAGTCGAGCTTCATAGACGGTAACATTACCGCCTATGTCCGTCTTCTTCTTAAAGATCCATTTATCTCAATGGCTTGCCGATCAACGGGCAAGTTCACCAAAGTCCATACTTTGTTCCGATCCATGGATCCTATCTCGGATTTCATGGCTTCTAACCATTTGTCGGAATGCAGGCCCACCATCGCTTCTCCATAGTTCATAGGTTCATTGTTGTCCAATAACATGATATCTAAGACAGGATTACCGTACCACTCAGGAGTAGTACATATCCTTGTCGACCTATGAGGTTCGATAGCAACTTGATCCGAAGCTTCATGATCACCGTCATTAACTTCCTCTTCAACAGACGTAGGTGCCATAGAAAACATCTTTCTGTGTTGCATCACTCTCTAGTTGAAGTAAAGGTTCGACAACCTTATCAAGTTCTATCTTCCTCCCACTCAATTCTTCCGAGAGAAACTCCTTCTCGAGAAAGGACCCGTTCTTAGCGACAAACAATTTGCCCTCGGATCTGAGATAGAAGGTATACCCTACTGTCACCTTTGGGTATTCTATGAAGATGTGTTTGTCCGCTTTGGGTTCGAGCTTCTCCGGCTGAAGCCTTAAGCATCGCAGCCCCAAACATTAAGAAACGACAACTTTGGTTTCTTGCCAAACCAATGTTCATATGACGTCGTCTCAACGGACTTAGATGGTGTCCTATCTAAAGTGAATGCAGCTGTCTCTAACGCACAACCTCAAAATGAAAACGGTAGATTGGTAAGAGACATCATAGATCGCACCATATTTCATAGGGTTCGATTACGACGTCCGGACACACCATAACCCAGTGGTGTTCCAGGTGGCTTCAACTATGAAACAATTCCACAATGTCTTAAGTGATTGCCAAACTCATAACTCAGAAATTCTCATCGATCAGATCGTAGGAATTTGATCTTCTTGTTATGATGGTTCTTAACTTCACTCTGAAATCGCTTGAACCTTTCAAACGTTTCAGACTTGTGCTTCAATAAGTAAATATACCTATATCTACTCAAATCGTCAGTGAAGATAAGAAAATAGCGATATCCACTGCACGCTTCAATTCTCATTGGATCACACACATCAGCATGTATGATTTCCAACAAGTCACTTGCCCGTTTCATTGTACCTGAAAACGGGGTCTCAGTCATCCTGCCCATGAGGCATGGCTTGCATGCGTCAAGCGATTCAAAATCAAGTGACTCCAAACATCCATCAACATGGAGTTTCTTCATGCATCTTACGCCAATATGACCTAAGCGGCAGTGCCACAAGAAAGTGGTACTATCATTATTAACTCTACATCTTTTGGCGTGAACATGTGTATTACCACGACCGAGATTCAATGAACCATTCACATAGGGTGCATGACCATGAAAGGTATTATTCATGTAAATAGAATAACCATTATTCCCTAACTTAAATGAATAACCGTATTGCAATGAACATGATCTAATCATATTCATGCTCAACGTAGACACCTGATAACATTTATCTAGGTTCAATACTAATCCTGAAGGCAGATGGAGCGTGCGATGGTGATCTTATCAACTTTGGAAACACTTCCAACACACATCGTCACCTCGCCCTTAGCCAGTCTCCGTTTAGTCCGTAGCTTTTGCTTCAAGTCACCAATAATAGAAACTGAACCGGTATCCAATACCCAGGTGCTACCAGTAGTACTAGTAAGGTACACAGTAATAACACGTATATACTTTGTTGAAGTTTCCAGCCTTCTTATATACCATGCATTTGGGGTAATTCCGCTACCAGTGACCGTTCCCCTTACAATAGAAGCACTTAGTCTCGGGTTTGGGTTCAACCTTGGGTTCCTTCACTGGAGTGGCAACTGGTTTGCCATCCATGAAGTTTCCCTTCTAGCCCTTGCCCTTCTTGAAACCAGTGGTCTTGTTAAACCATCAACACTTGATGCTCCTTCTTGATTTCTACCTTTTGCGGTCTTAAGCACCGCGAACAGCTCCGGGATCAACTCCATCCCTTGCATGTCATAGTTCATCACGAAGATCTAGTAGCTTAGTGATAGTGGCTAGAGAACTCTATCAATCACTATCTTATCTGGAAGTTTAACTCCCACTTGATTTAAGTGATTGTAGCACCCAGACATTCTGAGCACATGCTCACTAGCTGAGCTATTCTCCTCCATCTTGCTGGCAAAAGAACTTGTTAGAGGTCTCACACCTCTCAACACGGGCATGAGCCTGAAATCCCAATTTTAGCTCTTGGAACATCTCATATGTTCTATGGCGTTCAAAACGTCATCGGAATCCCGATTCTAAGCCGTAAAGTATGGTGCACTAAACTATCATGTAGTCATCAGGATGTGTCTGTCAGGTGTTCACAACATCCATAGATGACGTTGTAGGGGTTTGCACATCGAGCGGTGCATCAAAGACGTAAGCCTTCTGTGTAGCAGTGAGGACACTCCTTGGACTACAGACCTAGTCCGCATCATTGCTTACAATATATTTCAACTTAATTTTTCTCTAGGAACGTATTGAAACAGGGAGCTACAACATGAGCTATTTATCTACAACATATTTGCGAAGACAATTTAGACTATGTTCATGATAATTGAGTTCATCTAATCAAATTAATTTAATGAACTCCCACTCAGATAGACATCCCTCTAGTCATCTAAGTGAAACATGATCCGAATCGACTAGGCCGTGTCTGATCATCACGTGAGACGGACTAGTCATCAACGGTGAACATCTCATGTTGATCGTATCTTCTATACGACTCATGTTCGACCTTTCGGTCTTCCGTGTTCCGAGGCCATGTCTGTACATGCTAGGCTCGTCAAGTCAACCTAAGTGTTTCGCATGTGTCCCGAGGCCATGTCTGTACATGCTAGGCTCGTCAACACCCATTGTATTCGAACGTTAGAATCTATCACACCCGATCATCATGTGGTGCTTCGAAACAATGAACCTTCACAATGGTGCACAGTTAGGGGGAACACTTTTCTTGAAATTTTAGAGAGGGATCATCTTATTTAAGCTACCGTCCTTCTAAGCAAATAAGATGTAAAACATGATAAACATCACATGCAATCAAATAGTGACATGATATGGCCAATATTATTTTGCTCCTTTTGATCTCCATCTTCGGGGCTCCATGATCATCATTGTCACCGGCATGACACCATGATCTCCATCATCGTGTCTTCTTGAAGTTGTCTCGTCATCTATTACTTCTACTACTATGGCTAACGCTTTAGCAATAAAGTAAAGTAATTACATGGCGTTTATGTTGACACGCAGGTCATAAATAAATTAAGACAACTCCTATGGCTCCTGCCGGTTGTCATACTCATCGACATGCAAGTCGTGATTCCTATTACAAGAACATGATCAATCTCATACATCACATATATCATTCATCACATCCTTTTGGCCATATCACATCACAAGGCATATGCTGCAAAAACAAGTTAGACGTCCTCTAATTATTGTTGCAAGTTTTTACGTGGCTGCTATTGATTTCTAGCAAGAACGTTTCTTAGCTACGCCAAAACCACAATGTGATATGCCAATTTCTATTTACCCTTCATAAGGACCCTTTTCATCGAATCCGATCCGACTAAAGTGGGAGAGACAGACACCCGCTAGCCACCTTATGCAACTAGTGCATGTTAGTCGGTGGAACCAGTCTCACGTAAGAGTACGTGTAAGGTCGGTCCGGGCCGCTTCATCCCACGATGCCGCTGAATCAAGATAAGACTAGTAACGGCAAGTAAATTGACAATATCGACGCCCACAACTGCTTTGTGTTCTACTCGTGCATAGAAACTACGCATAGACCTGGCTCATGATGCCACTGTTGGGGATCGGAGCAGAAATTTAAAATTTTCTATGCATCACCAAGATCAATCTATGGAGTAATCTAGCAATGAGGGGAAGGAGAGTGCATCTACATACCCTTGTAGATCGCTAAGAGGAAGCGTTGCAAGAACGCGGATGAAGGAGTCGCACTCGTAGTGATTCAGATCGCGGTTGATTCCGATCTAAGTGCCGAACCACGGCGCCTCCGCATTCAACACACGTGCAGCCCGGTGACGTCTCCTACGCCTTGATCCAGCAAGGGGAGAAGGACAGGTTGGGGAAGACTCCATCCAGCAGCAGCACGACGGCGTGGTGGTGAAGGAGGAGCGTGGCAATCCTGCAGGGCTTCGCCAAGCACTGTGGGAGAAGAGGAAGACTTGGGAGAGGGGGAGGGCTGCGCCAGAAATTGGGTGCGGCTGCCCTCCCACCCCCACATATATATAGGGCCAAGGGAGAGGGGGGCTGGCCCCTTCAGATCCAATCTGAGGAGGGGGCGGCGGCCAAGGGGGGTTGCCTTGCCCCCCAAGGCAAGGGGGGCGCCCCCCCCCTTTAGGGTTCCTCCAAACCCTAGGCGCATGGGCCCTAGGGGGAAGGCGCCCAGCCCACTAAGGGGATGGTCCCTCTCCACACATAGCCCATAGGGCCCTTCGGGGCAGGTGGACCCTCCCGGTGGACCCCCGGAACCCCTCCGGTGGTCCCGGTACAATACCGGTAACCCCCGAATTATTTCGGTGACCGTATGATGACTGCCCATATATAAATCTTTACCTCTGGACCATTCCGGAACTCCTCATGACGTCCGGGATCTCATCCGGGACTCCGAACAACATTCGGTAACCACATACATCTATTCCTTATAACCCTAGCATCATCGAACCTTAAGTGTGTAGACCCTACGGGCTCGGGAGTCATGCAGACATGGCCGAGACAACTCTCCGGACAATAACCAACAGCGGGATCTGCATACCCATGTTGGCTCCCACATGCTCCACGATGATCTCATCGGATGAACCACGATGTCAAGGATTCAATCAATCCCGTATACAATTCTCTTTGTCTATCGGTATGATACTTGCCTGAGATTCGATCGTCGGTATCCCGATACCTTGTTCAATCTCGTTACCGGCAAGTCTCTTTACTCGTTCCGTAACACATCATCCCGTGATCAACTCCTTGATCACATTGTGCACATTATGATGATGTCCGACCGAGTGGGCCCAGAGATAACTCTCCGTTACATGGAGTGACAAATCCCAGTCTCGATTCGTGCCAACCCAACAGACACTTTCGGAGATACCTGTAGTGAACCTTTATAGCCACCCAGTTACGTTGTGACGTTTGGTACACCCAAAGCACTCCTACGGTATCCGGGAGTTGCACAATCTCATGGTCTAAGGAAATGATACTTGACATTAGAAAAGCTTTAGCATACGAACTACACGATCTTTGTGCTAGGCTTAGGATTGGGTCTCGTCCATCACATCATTCTCCTAATGATGTGATCCCGTTATCAACGACATCCAATGTCCATGGTCAGGAAACCATGACCTTCTATTGATCAACGAGCTAGTCAACTAGAGGCTTACTAGGGACATGGTGTTGTCTATGTATCCACACATGTATCTGAGTTTCCTATCAATACAATTCTAGCATGGATAATAAACGATTATCATGAACAAAGAAATATAATAATAACCAATTTATTATTGCCTCTAGGGCATATTTCCAACAATTCTTACTAATAAAAGAAAGATACCGGAAGCTGAAATTTCCACCATGCTTGCTAATTATACTTTTAAGGGTGGAATACCAAAGAAACTTGGAGATCCAGGAGTACCAACTATACCATGCTCCATTAAAAGAAATTATGTTAAAACTGCTTTATGTGATCTTGGAGCCGGTGTTAGTGTTATGACTCTCTCTTTATATCGTAGACTTGATTTGAATAAGTTGACACCTACTGAAATATCTTTGCAAATGACTGATAAATCAACTACTATACCTGTCGGTATTTGTGAGGATGTGCCTGTTGTAGTTGCAAACTTACTATTTTGACGGACTTTGTTATTCTTGATATTCCCGAGGACGATAGTATGTCTGTTATTCTTGGAAGACCTTTTTGAATACTGCAGGGGCTATTATTGATTGCACTAAAGACAATGTCACTTTTCATGTTAATGGTAATGAGCATACGGTACACTTTTCGAGGAAACAACCTCAAGTTCATAGTATCAACTCTATTGGAAAAATTCCATCGATTATTATTGTAGGTTTTGAATTTCCTCTTCCTACTATCAAGAAGAAATATGATATTCTTATTATTGGGGATGTGCATATCCCCGTTGAGGTAGCATGGTGTTATTCGAAATTTCTCCAGTTCCATGTTATTCGAAATGAGTTCATTAACAAGACTTGATCAACCTTGTTAGTGGATTCCTTTTGATGAGCATGAGATGGATGAAACTAGAAGGCACAACCTTCTGTACCCTCCTTTTACTTTCTGTTATTTATATTAAATAAAATCAAAATAGTATTTTCTGTCTGCTATCTGAATTATCCGTGCAATATAAAAATACCCCAAAAATAGAAGTTCTCCAAATGCCCTGAAATTTAAATATGATTTTTTCTGGAATATTTGAGAATATTTGGCATTGAGAACACAGCAGGAGGGGGCATCCACCTGGCCACGAGGGTGGAGGGCGCGCCCCCTGCCTCGTGGGCCCACGGTGGCCCTCCTCCACTTATTCCTGCACCCACACACTTTTTCTTCCTCCCACAAACACGAATATCCAGCTCAAGCACGAGTTCTAGCTCATTTTGCTGTCATTTTCAATCTCCTTGCTCAAAGCACCTCTCACAAAACTGCTTGGGGAGATTGTTCCTTGGTATGTGACTCCTCCATTGGTCCAATTAGTTTTTGTTCTAGTGCTTTATTCATTGCAAATTTGTGCTGCCTAGGTGACCATGTTCTTGAGCTTGCCTGTCAAATTTATATGGTTCCAAGTAGTTTTGATGCATGATATAGGCTCCAGGCACTTGTAGGAGTAGTTGCTATCAATTTTGTTGAGCTTGGCTCACTTTTATTTGAAGTTACTAAAAATTTCAGAATTTTTCAGAAAATAATGAAGAGATTTTTGAGGGGCTCGTCGAGCCGAAGCTCGAAGGAAAAGCAAAATGAAAAAGCAGAGAGGCCCAAATATAATCTGCCTCGCACCGCGGAGGTTCGGCCGTGTGAATGGCCTTCCGGTGATTTCTTGAGAGCAGCCGAGATTTATGATGATTTTTATGAATTGGCTGAGAATGCCGGCCTCACCGCCTTCCTCCACGACCGACGCGAACAATATCTCTTACTCACCAATATTTTTGTGCAAAACTTTCATTTCCATGCTAGGAGCTCACCACCTATGGTGGAGTTTTATTTATATGATGAGCATAAGGAGATGTCACTTTATGATTTTTGTCGGGTTTGTTTGATCCCTTTCGAGGGCACAATAGAGGAACCACACCGCGGTGATGTGGATGGGTTTATTGATACCATCACTGTAGGGGAAACGAGGAAGGTTTCCGATGCACGAATCACTAGCATACATTTTCCTGTTTTACGCTACTTTGCAATATTTGCTAGTTGTTGCTTAATTGGTCGCGGAAACTGTGGAAACCTTAGTGTTCCTGATATTATTATTTTGTTCCACGGTTTATTCTGTGATAACTCTATTAATATGAGCGGTATTATTGCTAAACGGTTAAGTCTAAACCGTACAAAGGGCCCCATCTTTGGAGGCATCTATGCTTCACGCCTAGCTGCACATTTTAACATACCTATTAGGCATTATGAGAAGGAAGAAAAATTGGTGCCCACTGTTTACTTAGATTATAATAGTATGGTGGCACATGATTTTATTGTTAAGAATAGGGAAGGGGAGCTTAAATACAAATTGTTCTTTCATAAACATCATCCTGAGACTATTACCCTGCCTGCTCCTTCCTTGTTTGATTTATCTGCAGGCCAGTACCTTGTTCTGTTAGAGGTTATTCACGCCTACCGGAACCCTACATCAGCCACAGAGCCAGAGTCGGAACCACAAGTTGATCCTCCACGACAGTCTAATTACCATTGGCATCCGTAGATGATTGCCAACCAGTGGCAATCAGAGTCTTATTCTTCGCAGTACGACCCCAACTATTACTATGGATATCCGCCAGGCCAACCGTGGCCATAGACCAACTTAGGCCAAAAGCCTAAGCTTGGCGGAGTACGTATTTCTCACCGACATAGTATTCATGTTCACACACTCATTGCTAGATGTCGGTGCTCATACTTTTTCATTGTAATATCCATGCTAGTTTATATCCTTTTTATGCTTTCTTCTTGTGTGTTTAATAAACCTTAAGAAAAACCAAAAAAAATTAGTTGTAGCTTTTAATTAGTTTACTTTCCATGTTTGTAGTAGTAATTAAAAAGAAAACCCAAAAAGATTTCATGTTCTTCTTTTGCTTGTTGGGAGCTTTCCTGTGTAAATAGTTCTATTTATTTTCTTTTCTTTGGGGTCGATAGGAGAAGACCATAATTAAAATGTTGAAGTGGCTCTTATATGCATTATTGTTGATCTGACAAAAGAGCCTGATACGTCTCCGTCGTATCTACTTTTCCAAACACTTTTGCCCTTGTTTTGGACTCTAACTTGTATGATTTGAATGGAACTAACCCGGACTGGCACTGTTTTCAGCAGAATTGCCACGATGTTGTTTTATGTGCAGAAAACAAATATTCTCGGAGTGACCTGAAACTCCACGGAACGTCTTAGAAAAACAATAAAAAATCCTCGCCAAAGATGAAGACCAGGGGGCCCACACCCTTCTCATGAGGGTGGGGGGCACCCCCCCCTAGGGCGCGCCCCCTACCTCGTGGGCCCCCTGGAAACCCTCCGACGCTAACTCCAACTCTATATATTCGCTTTCGAAGAGAAAAAAATAAGGGAGAAGAAATCATTGCATTTTACGATACGGAGCCGCCGCCAAGCCCTAAAACCTCTCGGGAGGGCTGATCTGGAGTCCGTTCGGGGCTCCGGAGAGGAGGATTCGTCACCGTCGTCATCATCAACCATCCTCCATCACCAATTTCATGATGCTCACCACCGTGCGTGAGTAATTCCATCGTAAGCTTGCTGGACGGTGATGGGTTGGATGAGATTTATCATGTAATCGAGTTAGTTTTGTTAGGGTTTGATCCCTAGTATCCATTATGTTCTAAGATTGATGTTGCTATGACTTTGCTATGCTTAATGCTTGTCACTAGGGCGCGAGTGCCATGATTTCAGATCTAAACCTATTATATTTTCATCAATATATGAGAGTTCTAGATCCTATCTTGCAAGTCTACAGTCACCTACTATGTGTTATGATCCGGCAACCCCGAAGTGACAATAATCGGGACCACTCCCGGTGATGACCATAGTTTGAGGAGTTCATGTATTCACTATGTGCTAATGCTTTGTTCCGGTTCTCTATTAAAAGGAGGCCTTAATATCCCTAAGTTTCCAATAGGACCCCGCTGCCATGGGAGGGTAGGACAAAAGATGTCATGCAAGTTCTTTTCCATAAGCAAGTATGACTATATACGGAATACATGCCTACATTACATTGATGAATTGGAGCTAGTTCTGTGTCACCCTATGTTATGACTGTTACATGATGAACCGCATCCGGCATAATTATCCATCACTGATCCGGTGCCTATGAGTTTCCATATACTGGTTTACGCTTATTTAGTTTCCCGCTGCTACTGTTACAATCACTACCAAATACCAAAAACATTACTTTTGCTGTCTTTACTTTTGTTGCCGCTACCACCACTATCATATTACTGTGCTACTAAACACTTTGCTGCAGATACTAAGTTTCCAGGTGTGGTTGAATTGACAACTCAGATACTAATACTTGAGAATATTCTTTGGCTCCCCTTGTGTCGAATCAATAAATTTGGGTTGAATACTCTACCCTCGAAAGCTGTTGCGATCCCCTATACTTGTGGGTCATCAAGACTAATTTCTGGCGCCGTTGCCGGGGAGCATAGCTCTATTCTTTGAGTCACTTGGGATTTATATCTGCTGGACACTATGAAGAACTTGAGATATCCAAAAACCAAGATCTATCCCTCAACTACGAGGGGAGGTAAGGAACTGCCATCTAGCTCTGCACTTGATTCACCTTCTGTTATGAGTAAGTTTGCGACACCTATACCTGCTTCTGCTATTCGTTCTGATATGTCGCATGTTATTGATGATGCCACTTCTGCTATGCATGATACTTATGATGAAACTGCTTCTATGCCTGATACTACTATGCCCCTTGGTGAATTTCTTGATGAACAAATTGCTAGGGCTAGAGAAAAATAAATTATTGAATCAAAATACGATGATGATAGTGATGATGAAACTATGCTTGTTATTCCTGAGGGCTATCTTTTTGATAAGGAATCTTCTGCCGCTATTTTTGCTTGCAAAGATAGATATGAGCTTAAGAGGTTATTAATTAAAAGGAGCAAAGAATCATTTAGAGATAAAATGAGACCCGACCCTGCTTTTGCTACTTCACCTATATGTGTTCATGATAAGGATTATGAATTCTCTGTTGATCCTGATATAATTACTTTGGTTGAATCTGATCCGTTTTATGGCTATGAATCTGAAACTGTTGTGGCACATCTTAGTAAGTTAAATGATATAGCTGCCCTGTTTAATAATGATGAGAGATCGCGTTACTTTTATATACTCAAAATATTTCCGTTCTCATTAAAGGGTGATGCTAAGGTATGGTTTAATTCTCTTGATCCTGGTTGTGTGAGTAGTCCCGAGGATATGATTTATTACTTCTCTGCTAAATATTTCCCTGCTCATAAGAAACAAGCTGCTTTGAGGGAAATATACAACTTTGTGCAAATTAAAGAAGAGAGTCTCCCACAGGCTTGGGGGAGGCTTCTCAAGTTACTTAATGCTTTGCCTGATCATCCTCTTAAGAAACCCGAAATACATGATATCTTTTATAATGGACTAACCGATGCTTCCAGAGATTACTTGGATAGTTGTGTTGGTTCTCTTTTCAGGGAAAGAACACCGGATGAAGCTGAAATCTTATTGAATAATATGTTGACAAATGAAAATAATTGGGCACCTCCTGAGCCAGCTCCTGAGCCAGCTCCTGCTCCAATTGCTGAGTCTATTCCTAAACCAACTCCGAAGAAGAGAGGTGTTCTATTTCTCAGTCCTGAAGATATGCAAGAGGCAAAGAAATCTATGAAAGAGAAAGGTATTAAAGCTGAAGACGTTAAGAATTTACCTCCTATTGAAGAAATACATGGTCTTAATATACCGCCTGTTGAAGAAACTTATGGTCTCACTTTATTTACTGAAGAAACTCCTGATCCCGATATCCCGACACAGGTAGTAAAGGTAAATTCTCTCTATAGATATGATGAAGCTGAAGTTCCTCCTACTAAAATTTCTAGTCAGTGCTTGGATGAGTTTGATAACTTCATGTATAAGCAAGACGACTTCAATGCTTATTTTGGTAGACAATTAAAAGAAAGTGCTTATATGATTAGACGCTTGGGTGATTACATGGCTGATATTAAAGGTGAACTTAAACTTGTTAGCAAACATGCTTCTATGGTTACCACTCAAGTAGAACAAGTACTTAAAGCTCAAAAAGAAGCGCTTGATGAAATGAAGAGTAAGAAAAATGATTATGCTGTTAGGGTGGCTACTAGAACTGGTAGAATGACTCAGGAACCTTTGTATCCTGAAGGCCACCCTAAGAGAATCGAGCAAGATTCTCAAAGAAGTAATATTGATGTTCCTAGTTCTTCTGAAAAGAAGAAAAAGAAAAATGATAGAACTGTGCAAACTTCTAGTGAACCTATTGCTGAACCACCTGATAATCCAAATGATATCTCTATGTCTCATGCTGAAACACAATCTGGTAATGAACATGAACCTAATGAAAATATTAATAATGATGTTCATGATGATGCTCAACCTAGTAATGACAATGATGTAGAAATTGAACCTGCTGTTGATCTTGATAACCCACAATCAAAGAATCAATGTTATGATAAAAGAAACTTTGTTGCTAGGAAACATGGTAAAGAAATGGAACCTTGGGTTCAGAAACCCATGCCTTTTCCACCAAAACCATCCAAGAAAAAGGATGATGAGGATTTTGAGCGCTTTGCTGAAATGATTAGGCCTATCTTTTTGCATATGCGATTAACTGATGTGCTCAAAACAAATCCTTATGCTAAATATATGAAAGATATCATTACTAATAAAAGAAAGATACCGGAAGCTGAGATTTCCACCATGCTTGCTAATTATACTTTTAAGGGTGGAATACCAAAGAAACTTGGCGATCCTGGAATACCTACTACACCTTGCTCCATTAAAAGAAATTATATTAAAACTGCTTTATGTGATCTTGGAGCCGGTGTTAGTGTTATGCCTCTATCTTTATATCATAGACTTGACTTGAATAAGCTGACACCTACCGAAATATCTTTGCAAATGGCTGATAAATCAACTGCTATACCTGTCGGTATCTGTGAGGATGTGCCTGTTGTGGTTGCAAACGTTACTATTTTAACGGACTTTGTTATTCTTGATATTCCCGAGGATGATAGTATGTCTATTATTCTTGGAAGACCTTTTCTTAATACTGGAGGGGCTGTTATTGATTGCAACAAAGGCAATGTCACTTTTCATGTTAATGGTAATGAGCATACGGTACACTTTCCGAGGAAACAACCTCAAGTTCATATTATCAATTCCATTGGAAAAATTCCATCGATTATATTTGGAGGTTTTGAATTCCCTCTTCCTACTGTCAAGAAGAAATATGATATACTTATTATAGGGAATGTGCATATCCCCGTTGAGGTAACTTAGTGTTATTCGAAATTTCTCCAGTTTCATGATTATCGGAATAAGTTTGTTAACAAGACTTGATCAACCTTGTTAGTGGATTATTTTTGATGAGCATGAGATGGATGAAACTAGCAGCACAAACTTCTGTATCCTCTCTATATTTTCTGTTATTTAGTAGAAGTAGAGTAAAAATAGTATTTTTCTGTCTGTTTCCTGACTTATCCGTACAATATAAAAATATCCCAAAAATAAAAGTCCTCAGAATGCCATGCCAATTTAATATGTTTTTTTCGGGAATATTTGAGGATTTACTGTGCAAAAATTACCGCGGGAGGAGCTGCAACCTGGCCATGAGGGTGGTGGGCGCCCCCCCCCCTATAGGGCGCGCCCCCTGCCTCGTGGGCCCACGCTGGCCCTCCTCCACTTATCCCAGCACTCATCTTCTTCCTCTGTCTCACACAAACCCGAAAAACCAACTCAAGCACGAGTTCCAGCCACTGTTGTTGTGATTTTCGATCTCCTTGCTCAAAGCACCTCTCACAAAACTGCTTGGGGAGATTGTTCATTGGTATGTGACTCCTCCATTGGTCCAATTAGTTTTTTTTCTAATGCTTTATTCATTGCAATTTTTTGCTGCTTAGGTGACCATGTTCTTGAGCTTGCATGTCAAATTTATATGGTCAAGAGTAGTTTTGATGCATGATATAAGCCCTAGGCACTTGTAGGAGTAGTTGCTATCAATATTATTGAGTTTGATTCACTTTTATTTTGAAGTTACTAAAAATTTCAGAATTTTTCAGAAAATGATGAGGAGATTATTGAGGGGATCATCGAGCCAAAGCTCGAAGGAAAAGGCACCGAAGCCTAAGTATAATTTGCCACGCACCGCGGAGATTCGGGCGTGAGAATGGCCTTCTGATGATTTCTTGAGAGCACCCGGTATCTATGAAGATTTTCATGAATTGGCTCACAATGCAGGCCTCACCGCTTTCCTCCACGACCAATGCGATCAGTATCTCTTACTCACAAATACCTTTGTGCAAAACTTTTATTTTCATCCTAGGAACTCACCACCTACGGTGGAATTTCATTTATATGATGAGCCTAAGGAGATGTCACTTTATGATTTCTGTCATATTTGTTTAGTCCCTTTTGAGGGCAAGACAGAAGAACCACACCATGATGATGTGGAGGGATTTATTAATAATATCACTGTAGGAGAAACCAGGAAGGTTTCCGATGCACGAATCACTAGCATACATTTTCCTGTTTTACGTTACTTTGCATTATTTGCTAGTCGTTGTTTAATTGGACGCGGAAACTATGGAAACCTTAGTATCCCTGATTTAATTATTCTACTCCAAGGTTTATACAGTGATAACACCTTTAGTATGGGCGGTATTATTGCTAGACGGTTAAATATGAACCGTACTAAGGGCCCCATCTTTGGAGACCTTTATGCTACACGCCTAGCCGCACATTTTAACATACCTATTAGGCATGCTGAGAAGGAAGAAAAGGTGCTACCCCGTGTTTATCTAGATCATAAAAGTATGGTGGCACATGATTTTATTGTTAAGAATAGGGCAGGGGAGCTTAAATATCAATTGTTCTTTAATAAACATCATCCTGAGACTATTACCTTGCCGGCTCCTTCTTTGTTTGATTTGACTGCAGGCACGTACATTGTTCCGTTGGTAGCTATTCACACCTACCAGAACCCTGCACCAGCTGAGGAGCCAGAACCGGAACCACAATTTGATCCTTCACGACAGTCTAACTATCAGTGGGATCCGGAGATGATTGCCAGCCAGTGGCAATCGGAGCCTTCTTCTTCCTCATCACAGTACGACCCCAATAACTATTATTATGGATATCCGCCAGGCCAGCCGTGGCCATAGACCAACTTAGGCCAAAAGCCTAAGCTTGGGGAGTACGTATTTCTCACTGACATTACATTTATGTTCACACACACTCATTGCCAGATGTCGGTGCTCATACTTTTTCATTGTATTATCCATGCTAATTTATTTTCTTTTTCCTGCTTTCTTCTTGTGTGCTTGTTAAACCTTAAGAAAAACCAAAAAAATTAGTAGTAGTTTATTTTTCTGCTATAGTAGTAATAATTAAAAAGAAAACCCAAAAATATCTCCCGTTCTTCTTTTGCTTGTTGGGAGCTTTCCCATGTAAATAGTTTTTATTTCCTTTCTTTTCTTTGGGGGACAGTAGGAGAAGACCATAATTAAATTGTTGAAGTGGCTCTTATATGCATTATTGTTGAATTAACCCAAGAGCCCATATTGCCTTGTCCTCTCTTGTTTATTTAATGCTCGCAGATTCCAGCTTAGTCCAATGCACGTACACTCTTATTATTATTCACACCGTTCGGTCGTGCAAGTGAAAGGCAATTATGATGATATATGATGGACTGACTGAGATGAGAAAAGCTGGTATGAACTCGACCTCTTTTGTTTTTGTAAATATGATGAGTCCCGCGTTCTTGATTCAGCTTATTATGAATAAACATGTTTGCAATGACAATTAGAGATCGTAGTTGCTTGTGCCATGCTTGATTAGCTATGAGTTATAATGATTTACCTTGTGTGCCAACATGCTATTAAGATGGTTATGATGTGGTATGATGGGGCGGTATCCTCCTTTGAATAATTTAAGTGACTTGACTTGGCACATGTTCACGCATGTAGTTGAAACAAATCAACATAGCCTTCATGATATTTATGTTCATGGTGGATTATATCCTACTCATACTTGCATCCAATGTTTATTAATTTTAATGCATGTACATGACTGTTGTCGCTCTCTAGTTGGTCGCTTCCCAGTCTTTTGCTAGCCTTCACCTATACTAAGTGGGAATACTGCTTGTGCATCCAATCCCATAAACCCCAAAGTTATTCCAGATGAGTCCACTATACCTTCCTATATGCGGTATCTACCTGCCATTCCAAGTAAATTTGTATGTGCCAAACTCTAAACCTTCAAATAAACATTCTATTTTGTATGCTCGAATAGCTCATGTATCAACCAAGGTTGTCCTTATCTTCCGTGTTAGGCGGGTTATTCTCAAGAGGAGTGGACTCCGCTCCTCACTTACAAGAAAATGGCTGGTCACCGGGATGCCCAGTCCCATGCTTTATGCAAACTAAATCAAAATTAACTACAAACAAAACTCCCCCTGGGACCTGATGTATGTTGGAGACACTCGTTGTTTCAAGCAAGCCATGGATTGATGTTTGTTGGTGGGGGGGAGTATAAACTTTACCATTCTGTTTGGGAACCGCCTATAATGTGTTTAGCATGGAAGATATCGCCATCTCTTAGTTGTTACATTAACAATGAAAGTATACCGCTCAAAATACAATTTATCTCTATTGCAAAACCAAGCTCTGGCACCTCTACAAATCCCTTCTTCCCTCTGCGAAGGGCCTATCCAATTACTTTTATGTTGAGTCATCACCCTCTTATTAAAAAGCACTAGCTGGAGAGCACAGCTGTCATTTGCATTCATCACTGTTAATTTATATTGGGTATGACTATGATTGGATCTCTTTTACCATGAATTACAATGTCTAGTCAGTCCTTGATCTTTAAAGGTGCTCTGCATTTATGTTTTGCGGTCTCAGAAAGGGCTAGCGAGATACCATCTTGTTATATCATATTATGATTGTTTTGAGAAAGTGTTGTCATCCAAGATTTATTATTATGACTTGCTAGTTGATTATGCTATTGATATGAGTAATTATGAGACCTGAGAATTATTTCAAATGTGGTTAGTTATGACCTATGCTGAAAACTTGAATGCTGGCTTGACATAGTTACAACAACAAGAGCAAACAGAGTTTGTAAAAGTTTTTCTTTCTTTCTTTCAGTTTGTCAACTGGATTGCTTGAGGACAAGCAAGGGTTTAAGCTTGGGGGAGTTGATACGTCTCCGTCGTATCTACTTTTCCAAACACTTTTGCCCTTGTTTTGGACTCTAACTTGTATGATTTGAATGGAACTAACCCGGATTGACGCTGTTTTCAGCAAAATTGCCATGATGTTGTTTTATGTGCAGAACACAAATATTCTTGGAATGACCTTAAACTCCATGGAACGTCTTAGTAAAAACAATAAAAAATCCTCACCAAAGATGAAGACCAGGGGGCCCACACCCTTTTCACGAGGGTGGGGGGCGCCCCCCTAGGGCGCGCCCCCTACCTCGTGGGCCCCCTGGAAACCCTCTGACGCCAAATCCAACTCTATATATTCGCTTTCGGAGAGAAAAAATAAGGGAGAAGAAATCATCGCGTTTTACGATACGGAGCTGCCGCCAAGCCCTAAAACCTCTCGGGAGGGCTGATTTGGAGTCCGTTTGGGGCTCCGGAGAGGGGGATTCGTCGCCGTCGTCATCATCAACCATCCTCCATCACCAATTTCATGATGCTCACCGCCGTGCGTGAGTAATTCCATCGTAGGCTTGCTGGACGGTGATGGGTTGGATGAGATTTATCATGTAATCGAGTTAGTTTTGTTAGGGTTTGATCCCTAGTATCCATTATGTTCCGAGATTGATGTTGCTATGACTTTGCTATGCTTAATGCTTGTCACTAGGGCCCGAGTGCCATGATTTCAGATCTGAACCTATTATGTTTTCATCAATATATGAGAGTTCTAGATCCTATCTTGCAAGTCTATAGTCACCTACTATGTGTTATGATCCGGCACCCCGAAGTGACAATAATCGGGACCACTCCCGGTGATGACCATAGTTTGAGGAGTTCATGTATTCACTATGTGCTAATGCTTTGTTCCGGTTCTCTATTAAAAGGAGGCCTTAATATCCCTAAGTTTCCAATAGGACCCCGCTGCCACGGGAGGGTAGGACAAAAGATGTCATGCAAGTTCTTTTCCATAAGCACGTATGACTATATACGGAATACATGCCTACATTACATTGATGAATTGGAGCTAGTTCTGTGTCACCCTATGTTATGACTGTTACATGATGAACCGCATCTGGTATAATTATCCATCACTGATCCGATGCCTGCGAGTTTTCCATATACTTGTTTACGCTTATTTACTTTCCCGCTGCTACTGTTACAATCACTACAAAATACCAAAAACATTACTTTTGTTGTCTTTACTTTTGTTGCCGCTACCACCACTATCATATTACTATGCTACTAAACACTTTGCTGCAGATACTAAGTTTCCAGGTGTGGTTGAATTGACAACTCAGCTGCTAATACTTGAGAATATTCTTTGGCTCCCCTTGTGTCGAATCAATAAATTTGGGTGAATACTCTACCCTCGAAAGCTGTTGCGATCCCCTATACTTGTGGTTAATCAGAGCCCATATTGCCTTGTCTTCTCCTGTTTATTGAATGCTTGCAGATTCCAGCTTAGTCCTATGCACGTGCACTATTATTATTATTATTCACATCATTCGGTCGTGCAAGTGAAAGGCAATTATGATGATATATGATGGACTGACTGAGATGAGAAAAGCTGGTATGAACTAGACCTCTCTTGTTTTTGTAAATATGATTAGTTCATCGTTCCTGATTCAGCCTATTATGAATAAACATGTTTGCAATGACAACTAGAGATCATAGTTTCTTGTGCCATGCTTGATTAGCTAGGAGCTTATAATGGTTTACCTTGCGTGCCAACATGCTATTAAAATGGTTGTGATGTGGTATGATAGGGTGGTATCCTCCTCTCAATGATTTAAGTGACTTGACTTGGCACATGTTCACGCATGTAGTTGAAACAAAATCAACATAGCCTTCACGATATTTATGTTCATGGTGGATTTTCCTACTCATGCTTGCATTCGGTGTTGATTAATTTTAATGCATGTTCATGACTGTTGTCGCTCTCTAGCTGGTCGCTTCCTAGTCTTCTACTAGCCTTCACCTGTACTAAGCGGGAATACTGCTTGTGCATCCAATCCCATAAACCCCAAAGTTATTCCATATGAGTCCACCATACCTACCTATATACACTATCTACCTGCCGTTCCAAGTAAATTTGTATGTGCCAAACTCTAAACCTTCAAATAATTATCCTGTTTTGTATGCTCGAATAGCTCATGTATCAACTAGGGATGTCAGTATTTTCCATGTTAGGCGGGTTATTCTCAAGGGGAGTGGACTCCGCTCCTCACTCACGAGATAAATGGCTGGTCACCGGGATGTCCAGTCCCATGCTTTATGTAAACCAAATCAAAATAATTGCAAATAAAATTCCCCCTGGGACTCTTGTTAGTTGGAGGCACTCGTTGTTTCGAGCAAGCCATGGATTGATGCTTGTTGGTGGAGGGGGAGTATAAACTTTACCATTCTGTTTGGGAACTGCCTATAATGTGTGTAGCATGGAAGATATCGCCATCTCTTGGTTGTTATGTTGACAATGAAAGTATACCGCTCAAAATATTATTCACCTCTATTTCAAAACCGAGCTCTGGCACCTCTACAAATCCCTGCTTCCCTCTGCGAAGGGCCTATCTATTTACTTTCATGTCGAGTCATCATCCTCCTATTAAAAAGCACCAGTTGGAGAATACCGCTGTCATTTGCATTCATTACTGTTAGTTTACATTGAGTATGACTTGACTGGATCTCTTTTACCATGAATTACAATGTCTAGTCAGTCTTTGATCATTAAAGGTGCTCTACATTTATGTTTTGCGGTCTCAGAAAGGGCTAGCGAGATACCATCTTGTTATATCATATTATGATTGTTTTGAGAAAGTGTTGTCATCCGAGATTTATTATTATTGCTCGCTAGTTGATTATGCCATTGATATGAGTAAAACATGAGACCTATGTGTTATTGTGGATATGGTTAGTTCATAATCTTTGCTAAAAACTTGAATGCTGGCTTTACATATTTACAACAACAAGAGCAAACAGAGTTTGTAAAAGTTTTTTCTTTATCACTTTCAGTTTGTCAACTGAATTGCTTGAGGACAAGCAAAGGTTTAAGCTTGGGGGAGTTGATACGTCTCCGTCGTATCTACTTTTCCAAACACTTTTGCCCTTGTTTTGGACTCTAACTTGCATGATTTGAATGGAACTAACCCGGACTGACGCTGTTTTCAGCAGAATTGCCATGGTGTTATTTATGTGTAGAAACAAAAGTTCTCGGAATGACCTGAAACTTCATGGGACGTCTATTTGGAAATAATAAAAAATCCTTGCAAAAGATGAAGACCAGGGGGCCCACACCCTAGCCACGAGGGGGGGCGCCCCCTACCTCGTGGGCCCCCTGGAGCTCCTCCGACCTCAACTCCAACTCTATATATTTGCTTTCGGGGAGAAAAAAATCAAAGAGAAGGATTCATCGCGTTTTACGACACGGAGCCGCCGCCAAGCCCTAAAACCTCTCGGGAGGGCTGATCTGGAGTCCGTTCAGGGCTCCAGAGAGGGGAATCCGTCGCCATCGTCATCACCAACCTTCCTCCATCACCAATTTCATGATGCTCACCGCTGTGCGTGAGTAATTCCATCGTAGGCTTGCTGGACGGTGATGGGTTGGATGAGATTTATCATGCAATCGAGTTAGTTTTGTTAGGGTTTGATCCCTAGTATCCACTATGTTCTGAGATTGATGCTGCTATTCTTTGCTATGCTTAATGCTTGTCACTAGGGCCTGAGTGCCATGATTTCAGATCTGAACCTATTATGTTTTCATCAATATATGAGAGTTCTTGATCCTATCTTGCAAGTCTATAGTCACCTATTATGTGTTATGATCCGGCAACCCCGAAGTGACAACAATCGGGATACTTACCGGTGATGACCGTAGTTTGAGGAGTTTATGTATTCACTATGTGTTAATGCTTTGGTCCGGTACTCTATTAAAAGGAGGCCTTAATATCCCTTAGTTTCCGCTAGGACCCCGCTGCCACGGGAGGGTAGGACAAAAGATGTCATGCAAGTTCTTTTCCATAAGTATGTATGACTATATTCAAAATACATGCCTAAATTACATTGATGAATTGGAGTTAGTTCTGTGTCACCCTAGGTTATGACTGTTACATGATGAACCGCATCCGGCATAATTCTCTATCACCGACCCATTGCCTACGAGCTTTACATATATTGTTCTTCGCTTATTTACTTTTCCGTTGCTATTGCTATCATCACTACAAAATACAAAAACATTACTTTTGCTATCATTACCTTTTGTACCGTTACCACTACTATCATATTACTTTGCTACTAAACACTTTGCTGCATATATTAAGTTTCCAGGTGTGGTTGAATTGACAACTCAGCTGCTAATACTTGAGAATATTCTTTCGCTCCCCTTGTGTCAAATCAATAAATTTGGGTTGAATACTCTACCCTCAAATACTGTTGCGATCCCCTATACTTGTGGGTTATCAAGGATGCTATGTTTGATGAGAATGGCATGTTTGAGAATGTATTTGCTGCAATTAATGTTTGTCCCAAGCTTGGGGATGCTACGTTTGATGAAGATGATATTTTTAGTCTCCCAAGTTTTGATGAGCAAATTTATTATGATGATAGCGTGCCTCCTATTTATGATGGTTATATTGATGAAAGTGGGTTTGGAAGAGTGTCTGTTGGAATATGCCCTAGAGGCAATAATAAATTGGTTATTATTATATTTCCTTGTTCATGATAATCGTTTATTATCCATGCTAGAATTGTATTGATAGGAAAGTCAGATACATGTGTGGATACATAGACAACACCATGTCCCTAGTAAGTCTCTAGTTGACTAGCTCGTTGATCAATAGATGGTTACGGTTTCCTGACCATGGACATTGGATGTCGTTGATAATGGGATCACATCATTAGGAGAATGATGTGATGGACAAGACCCAATCCTAAGCCTAGCACAAGATCATGTAGTTCGTATGCTAAAGCTTTTCTAATGTCAAGTATCATTTCCTTAGACCATGAGATTGTGCAACTCCCGGATACTGTAGGAGTGCTTTGGGTGTGCCAAACGTCACAACGTAACTGGGTGGCTATAAAGGTACACTACAGGTATCTCCGAAAGTGTCTGTTGGGTTGGCACGAATCGAGACTGGGATTTGTCACTTCGTGTAAATGGAGAGGTATCTCTGGGCCCACTCGGTAGGACATCATCATAATGTGCACAATGTGATCAAGGAGTTGATCACGGGATGATGTGTTACGGAACGAGTAAAGAGACTTGCCGGTAAAGAGATTGAACAAGGTATCGGGATACCGACGATCGAATCTCGGGCAAGTATCGTACCGCTAGACAAAGGGAATTGTATACGGGATTGATTAAGTCCTTGACATCGTGGTTCATCTGATGAGATCATTGTGGAGCATGTGGGAGCCAACATGGGTATCCAGATCCCGCTGTTGGTTATTGACCGGAGAGGTGTCTCGGCCATGTCTACATGTTTCCCGAACCCGTAGGGTCTACACACTTAAGGTTCGATGACGCTAGGGTTATAGGGAAAGTATGTACGCGGTTACCGAATGTTGTTCAGAGTCCCGGATGAGATCCCGGACGTCACGAGGAGTTCCGGAATGGTCCGGAGGTGAAGATTGATATATAGGAAGTATGGTTTTGGCCACCGGAAGTGTTCCGGGCATCACCGGTAGTGTACCGGGACCACCGGAGGGGTCCGGGGGTCCACCAGGTGGGGCCACCAGCCCCGGAGGCCTACATGGGCCAATAGTGGGAAGGGACCAGCCCCTAGGTGGGCTGGGGCGCCTCCCACCAAGGCCCAAGGGGCCTCCAAGAGGGGAGGGGGGCAAACCCTAGGGCAGATTGGCCCTAAGGCCCACCCCAGGTGCGCCTCCCCCTCTCCCCCTTGTGGCCGCCACCCAGATGGGATCTGGGGGCTGCCGCCACCCCTAGGGAGGGAACCCTAGGTGGGGGCGCAGCCCCTCCCCTTCCCCTATATATACTTGAGGTATTGGAGGCTACAAGACACATGAGATCCTCTCCCTCTTGGCGCAGCCCTACCTCTCTTCCTCCTCGTCTCTCGTAGTGCTTGGCGAAGCCCTGCTGGAGTCCCGCGCTCCTCCACCACCACCACGCCGTCGTGCTGCTGCTGGATGGAGTCTTCCCCAACCTCTCCTTCTCCCCTTGCTAGATCAAGGCATAGGAGACGTCACTGGGCTGTACGTGTGTTGAACACGGAGGTGTCGTTCGTTCGGCACTAGGATCATCGGTGATTTGGATCACGACGAGTACGACTCCATCAACCCCGTTCACTTGAACGCTTCCTCTTAGCGATCTACAAGGGTATGTAGATGCACTCTCCTTCCCCTCGTTGCTAGATTACTCCATAGATTGATCTTGGTGATGCGTAGAAATTTTGAATTTCTGCTACGTTCCCCAACAGTGGCATCATGAGCTAGGTCTATGCATAGTTACTATGCACAAGTAGAACACAAAGTAGTTGTGGGCGTCGATATTGTCAATTATCTTGCCGTTACTAGTCTTATCTTGATTCAGCGGCATCGTGGGATGAAGCGGCCCGGACCAACCTTACACGTACGCTTACGTGAGACCGGTTCCACCGACTGACATGCACTAGTTGCATAAGGTGGCTGGCGGGTGGCTGTCTCTCCCACTTTAGTCGGATCGGATTCAATGAACAGGGTCCTTATGAGGGGTAAATAGAAATTGGCAATTCACGTTGTGGTTTTGGCGTAGGTAAGAAACGTTCTTGCTAGAAACCTATAGCAGCCACGTAAAAACTTGCAACAACAATTAGAGGATGTCTAACTTGTTTTTGCAGCAAGTGTTTTGTGATGTGATATGGCCAAAGGATGTGATGAATGCTATATATGTGATGTATGAGATCATGTTCTTGTAATAGGAATCACGACTTGCATGTCGATGAGTATGACAACCGGCAGGAGCCATAGGGGTTGTCTTTATTTTTTGTATGACCTGCGTGTCATTGAGAAACGCCATGTAAATTACTTTACTTTATTGCTAAACGTGTTAGCCATAGTAGTAGAAGTAATAGTTGGCGAGCAACTTCATGGAGACACGATGATGGAGATCATGGTGTCATGCCGGTGACAAGATGATCATGGAGCCCCAAGATGGAGATCAAAGGAGCTATATGATATTGGCCATATCATGTCACTATTATTTGATTGCATGTGATGTTTATCATGTTTTTGCATCTTGTTTACTTAGATCGACGGTAGTAAATAAGATGATCCCTCATAATAATTTCAAGAAAGTGTTCCCCCTAACTGTGCACCTTGCGACAGTTCGTTGTTTCGAAGAACCACGTGATGATCGGGTGTGATAGATTCCAACGTTCACATACAACGGGTGTAAGACAGATTTACACATGCAAACACTTAGGTTGACTTGACGAGCCTAGCATGTACAGACATGGCCTCGGAACACAGAAGACCGAAAGGTCGAACATGAGTCGTATAGAAGATACGATCAACATGAAGATGTTCACTGATGTTGACTAGTCCGTCTCACGTGATGATCGGACACGGCCTAGTTGACTCGGATCATGTAATCACTTAGATGACTAGAGGGATGTCTATCTGAGTGGGAGTTCATAAGATGAACTTAATTATCCTGAACATAGTCAAAGGGTCTTCGCAAATTATGTCGTGGCTCGCGCTTCAGTTCTACTGTTTAGATATGTTCCTGGAGAAAATTTAGTTGAAAGTTGATAGTAGCAATTATGCGGACTAGGTCCGTAGACTGAGGATTGTCCTCATTGCTTCATAGAAGGCTTGTGTCCTTAATGCACCGCTCAGTGTGTTGAACCTCGAACGTCATCTGTGGATGTTGCGAACATCTGACATACACATTTTGATAACTACGTGATAGTTCAGTTAAACGGTTTAGAGTTGAGGCACCGAAGACGTTTTGAAACGTCGCGAAACATATGAGATGTTTCGAGGGCTGAAATTGGGATTTCAGGCTCGTGCCCACGTCAAGAGGTATAAGACCTCCGACGATTTTCTTAGCCTGCAAACTAAGGGAGAAAAGCTCAATTGTTGAGCTTGTGCTCAGATTGTCTGAGTACAACAATCATTTGAATCGAGTGGGATAGTGATGTTTCTCCGAACTCATTACCACCAAGCTGCTAGAGCTTCGTGATGAACTATAATATATCAGGGACATATATGATGATCCTTGAGATATTCGCGATGTTTGACACCACAAAAGTAGAAATCAAGAAGGAGCATCAATTGTTGATGGTTGGTGAAACCACTAGTTTCAAGAAGGGCAAGGGCAAGAAGGGATACTTCATGAAACGGCAAATCAGCTGCTGCTCTAGTGAAGAAACCCAAGGTTGAACCTAAACCCGAGACTAAGTGCTTCTGTAATAAGGGGAACAGCCACTGGAGCAGAATTACCCTAGATACTTGGTAGATGAGAAGGCTGGCAAGGTCGATAGAAGTATATTGGATATACATTGTGTTAATGTGTACTTTACTAGTACTCCTAGTAGCACCATGGTATTAGATACCGGTTCGGTTGCTAAGTGTTAGTAAACTCGAAATAAAAGGCTGCGGAGTAAACGGAGACTAGCTAAAGGTGAGCTGTCGATATGTGTTGGAAGTTTTTCCCAAGCTTGATGTGATCAAGCATCGCACGCTCCCTCTACCATCGAGATTGGTGTTTGCATTGAGCATAGACATGATTGGATTATGTCTATCGCAATACGGTTATTCATTTAAGGAGAATAATGGTTACTCTGTTTATTTGAATAATACCTTCAATGGTCTTGCACCTAAAATGAATGGTTTATTGAATCTCGATCGTAGTGATACACATGTTCATGCCAAAAATATAAGATAGTAATGATAGTACCACCTACTTGTGGCACTGCCACGTAAGTCATATCGGTATAAAACGCATGAAGAAGCTCCATGTTGATGGATCTTTGAGCTCACTCGTTTTTGAAAAGTTTGAGACATGCGAACCATGTCTATTGGTGTATATGCATGAAGAAACTCCATGCAAATGGACCGTTTGGACTCACTTGATTTGGAATCACTTGAGACATGCAAATCATACCACATGGGAAAGATGACTGAAAGCCTCGTTTTTAGTAAAATGGAACTAGAAAGCAACTTGTTGGAAGTAATACATTTTGATGTGTGCAGTCCAATGAGTGCTGAGGCGTGTAGTGGATATCGTTATGTTCTTACTTCACAGATGATTTGAGTAGATGTTGAGTATATTTACTTGATGAATCACGAGTCTAAATTATTGAAAGGTTCAAGTAATTTCAGGGTGAAGGTGAGAGATCGTCGTGACAAGAGGATAAAATATCTATGATATGATCATAGAGATGAATATCTGAATTACGAGTTTGGCACAGAATTAAGACATTGTGGAAATTGTTTCACAACTAATATAGCCTGAAACACCATAGTATGATGGTGTGTCTGAACATCATAACTGCACCCTATTGGATATGATGCATACCATGATGCCTCTTATCGAATTACCACGATAGTTTATGGGTTAGGCATTAGAGACAACCACATTCACTTTAAATAGGGCACCACGTAAGTCCGATGAGATGACACCGTATGAACTATGGTTTAGAGAAACCTACGCTGTCATTTGTTAAAAGGTTTGGGGCTGCGACGCTTATGTGAAAAGTTTCAGGCTGACAAGCTCGAACCCAAAGCGGATAAATGCATCTTCATAGGACACCCAAAACATTTGGGTGTACCTCCTGTCTCAGATCCGAAAGCAATAAGGGATTGTTTCTAGAATCGAGTCCTTTCCCGAGGAAAAGTTTCTCTCGAAAGAATTGAGTGGGAGGATGGTGGAGACTTGATGAGGTTATTGAACCGTCTCTTCAACTAGTGTGTGGCAGGGCACATGGATTTGTTCCTGCGGCACCTACACCAATTGAAGTGGAAGCTTATGATAGTGATCATGAAACTTCAAATCAAGTCACTACCAAACCTCGTGGGATGACAAGGATGCGTACTACTTCAGAATGGTACGTAATCCTGTCTTGGAAGTCATGTTGCAAGACAACAATGAACCTACGAGCTATGGAGAAGCGATGGTGGGCCTGGATTCCAAAATGTCTCGAGGCCATATAATCCGAGAGAGGATCCATATATGAAAACAAAGTGTAGACTTTGGAAGAACTACTTGATGGTCGTAAGGCTGTTAGGTACATATGGATTTTAAAAGGAAGACGGACAATGATGGTAAGTATCACCATTAAGAAAGCTCGACTTGTCGTTAAGATGTTTTCCGACAAGTTCAAGGAGTTGACTACGATGAGACTTTCTCACTCGTAGTGATGCTAAGAGTCTGTTGGAATTATATTAGCGATTACTACATTATTTATGAAATCTTGCAGATAGGATGTCAAAACATTGTTTCCTCGACGATTTTCTTGAGGAAAGGTTGTATGTGATACAACCGGAAGGTTTTGTCAATCCTGAAAGATGCTAACAAGTATGCAAAGCTCCAGCAATCCTTCTAAGGACTGGAGTAAGCATCTCGGAGTTGGAATGTATGCTTTGATGAGATGATCAAAGTTTTTGGGTGTATACAAAGTTTATGAGAAACTTGTATTTCCAAAGAAGTGAGTGGGAGCACTATAGAATTTCTGATGAGTATATGTTGTTGACATATTTTTGATCAGAAATGACGTAGAATTTCTGGAAAGCATATAGGGTTATTTGGAAAGTGTTTTTCAATGGAAAGCCTGGATTAAACTACTTGAACATTGAGCATCAAGATCTATAAGGATAGATCAAAACGCTTAATGGTACTTTCAAATGAGCACATACCTTGACATGATCTTGAAGGTGTTCAAGATGGATCAGTCAAAGAAGGAGTTCTTGCCTGAGTTGTAAGGTATGAAGTTAAGACTTAAAGCTTGACCATGGCAGAAGAAAGAGGAAGGACGAAGGTCATCCCCTATTCTTTTGTCATAGGCTCCATACGGTATGCCATGCTGAGTACCACACCTGATGTGTGCCTTGCCACATATTTGGCAAGAGGGTACAAAGGTGATCTAGGAGTAGATCACCAGATAGCGGTCTAAATTATCCTTAGAGGAATAAGGATATGTTTCTCGGTTATGGAGGTGATAAAGAGTTCGACATAAAGAGTTACGTCGATGCAAGCTTAACACCTATCCGGATAGCTCTGAGTAGAGATACCGGATACGTATAATGGAGCACCAATTTAGAATAGCTCCAAGTAGAACAGTTATTTGAAATGGCTCCAAATCTAGCATAGTAGTTGCATCTACAAGATGACATAGAAATTTGCAAAGTACATACGGATCTGAATGCTGCAGACCCGTTGACTGAAACCTCTCTCACAAGCATAACATGATCAAACCCAGAACTCTTGGGTGTTAGTCACATGGGGATGTGACCTTGAGTGTTAATCACATATCGATGTGAACTGGATTATTGACTCTAGTGCAAGTGGGAGACTGTTGGAAATATGCCCTAGAGGCAATAATAAATTGGTTATTATTATATTTCCTTGTTCATGATAATCGTTTATTATCCATGCTAGAATTGTATTGATATGAAACTCAGATACATGTGTGGATACATAGACAACACCATGTCCCTAGTAAGCCTCTAGTTGACTAGCTCGTTGATCAATAGATGGTTACGGTTTCCTGACCATGGACATTGGATGTCGTTGATAACGGGATCACATCATTAGGAGAATTATGTGATGGACAAGACCCAATCCTAAGCCTAGCACAAGATCATGTAGTTCGTATGCTAAAGCTTTTCTAATGTCAAGTATCATTTCCTTAGACCATGAGATTGTGCAACTCCCGGATACCGTAGGAGTGCTTTGGGTGTGCCAAACGTCACAACGTAACTGGGTGGCTATAAAGGTACACTACAGGTATCTCCGAAAGTGTCTGTTGGGTTGGCACGAATCGAGACTGGGATTTGTCACTTCGTGTAAACGGAGAGGTATCTCTGGGCCCACTCGGTAGGACATCATCATAATGTGCACAATGTGATCAAGGAGTTGATCACGGGATGATGTGTTACGGAACGAGTAAAGAGACTTGACGGTAACGAGATTGAACAAGGTATCGGGATACCGACGATCGAATCTCGGGCAAGTATCGTACCGCTAGACAAAGGGAATTGTATACGGGATTGATTAAGTCCTTGACATCGTGGTTCATCCGATGAGATCATCATGGAGCATGTGGGAGCCAACATGGGTATCCAGATCCCGCTGTTGGTTATTGACCGGAGAGGTGTCTCGGTCATGTCTACATGTTTCCCGAACCCGTAGGGTCTACACACTTAAGGTTCGATGACGCTAGGGTTATAGGGAAAGTATGTACGCGGTTACCGAATATTGTTCGGAGTCCCGGATGAGATCCCGGAAGTCACGAGGAGTTCCGGAATGGTCCGGAGGTGAAGATTGATATATAGGAAGTATGGTTTTGGCCACCGGAAATGTTCCGGGCATCACCGGTAGTGTACCGGGACCACCGGAGGGGTCCGGGGGTCCACCAGGTGGGGCCACCAGCTCCGGAGGCCTACATGGGCCAATAGTGGGAAGGGACCAGCCCCTAGGTGGGCTGGGGCGCCTCCCACCAAGGCCCAAGGCGCCTCCAAGAGGGGAGGGGGGCAAACCCTAGGGCAGATGGGCCCTAAGGCCCACCCCAGGTGCGCCTCCCCCTCTCCCCCTTGTGGACGCCACCCAGATGGGATCTGGGGGCTGCCGCCACCCCTAGGGAGGGAACCCTAGGTGGGGGCGCAGCCCCTCCCCTTCTCCTATATATACTTGAGGTATTGGAGGCTGCAAGACACACGAGATCCTCTCCCTCTTGGCGCAGCCCTACCTCTCTTCCTCCTCGTCTCTCGTAGTGCTTGGCGAAGCCCTGCTGGAGTCCCGCGCTCCTCCACCACCACCACGCCGTCGTGCTGCTGCTGGATGGAGTCTTCCCCAACCTCTCCTTCTCCCCTTGCTGGATCAAGGCGTAGGAGACGTCACCGGGCTGTACGTGTGTTGAACACGGAGGTGCCGTCCGTTCAGCACTAGGATCATCGGTGATTTGGATCACGACGAGTACGACTCCATCAACCCCGTTCACTTGAACGCTTCCGCTTAGCGATCTACAAGGGTATGTAGATGCACTCCCCTTCCCCTCGTTGCTAGATTACTCCATAGATTAATCTTGGTGATGCGTAGAAAATTTTGAATTTCTGCTACGTTCCCCAACAGTGTCAACTTTAGGAAGTAATGATCCCACTATTTTGAAGGATGTTGAATCTTATTGTGATAAATATGAAAGTGGATTTGGAGAGGTCATGACTTTATTTAGTGATAGTTTCACTATCTTGGAAGAGGTTTCAATCGATTATGATGAGAACAAAGTTGCTACCTATGATGATTATTGTGATGACACGTATGCTATAAAAAGTAGTGATGATTATATTAAAACTTTTCATGATTATGATTACCCTTTTCCTGAATATTACTCTTTTAATGTGGAAACAATTTGTAGTATTCGAGTTTCTTATGATACTCCCACTATTCCGAATGAGAAGAATTTTGCCTATGTGGAGAGTAGTAAATTTTCCATGCTTGGAGATCATGAAAAGAATGTCTTATGTGATGGTTATATTGTTGAATTTATTCATGATGCTACTGAAATTTATTATGAGGGAGGAATATATGCTTGTAGGAGTTGTAATAATATCAAGTTTCCTCTCTATGTGCTTAAAGTTTTGAAGTTTTGCTTGCTTTACCTTCCTATGCAAGTTGATTCTTGTTCCCATAAATTATTTGCTCACAAAATCCCTATGCATAGGAAGTGGGTTAGGCTTAAATGTGCTTGTTATATTCTTCATGATGCTCTCTTTATGTTCCAATTCTTATCTTTTATGTGAGCATCATTGAAATCATCATGCCTAGCTAGGGGCGTTAAATGTTAGCGCTTGTTGGGAGGCAACCCAATTTTTATTTTTGTTACTTGATTTTTGTTCCTGTTTAGTAATAAATAATTAATCTAGCCTCTATTTATATGTGGTTTTATGTTTTAATTAGTGTTTGTGCCAAGTAGAACCTTTGAGAAGACTTGGGGGAAGTCTTTGCGATCTTGCTGTAAAAAACAGTAACTTTAGCGCTCACGAGATTAGCTACCTTTTTTACTGGAGAGCGCTATTAAGTTGATTCTTTTTGAAGATGATTAATAGACAAATTCCTCAGGTCCACCAATTTATTTGAGAATTTTATGAGTTCCAGAAGTATACGTTTGATACAGATTACTACAGACTGTTCTATTTTTGACAGATTCTGTTTTCTATGTGTTGTTTGCTTATTTTGATGAATCTATGAGTAGTATTGGAGGGTATGAACCATAGAGAAGTTGGAATACAGTAGATATTAAACCAATATGAATTTATAATGAGTTCACAACAGTATCTAAGTGGTGATTTATTTTCTTATACTAACGGAGCTTACGAGTTTTCTGTTAAGTTTTGTGTTGTGAAGTTTTCAAGTTTTGGGTAAAGATTCGATGGACTATGGAATAAGGAGTGGAAAGAGCCTAAGCTTGGGGATGCCCAAGGCACCCCAAAGTAATATTCAAGGACAACCAAGAGCCTAAGCTTGCCCCGGAAGGCATCCCCTCTTTCGTCTTCGTTCATTGGTAACTTTACTTGGAGCTATATTTTTATTCATCACATGATATGTGTTTTGCTTGGAGCGTCATTTTATTTTATTTTGTTTTGCTTGCTGTTTGAATAAAATACCAAGATCTGAAATTCTTAAATGTTAGAGAGTCTTCACATAGTTGCATAATTATTCGACTACTCATTGATCTTCACTTATATCTTTTGGAGTAGTTTGTCGTTTGCTCTAGTGCTTCACTTATATATTTTTAGAGCACGGCGGTGGTTTTATTTTGAAGAAATAGATGAACTCTCATGCTTCACTTATATTATTTTGAGTCTTTAGAACAACATGGTAATTTTCTTTGGTTATAAAACTAGTCCTAATATGATAGGCACCCAAGAGGGATATAATAAAAACTTTCATATAAAGTGCTTTGAATACTATGAGAAGTTTGATACTTGATGATTGTTTTGAGATATGAAGATGGTAATATTAGAGTCGTGCTAGTTGAGTTATTGTGAATTTGAGAAATAGTTGTGTTGAGGTTTGCAAGTCCCGTAGCATGCACGTATGGTAACCGTTGTGTGACAAATTTGAAGCATGAGGTGTTTCTTTGATTGCGTTCCTTATGAGTGGCGGTCGGGGACGAGCGATGGTCTTTTCCTACCAATCTATCCCCCTAGGAGAATGCGCGTAATGCTTGGTTTTTGATGACTTGTAGATTTTTGCAATAAGTATGTGAGTTCTTTATGACTAATGTTGAGTCCATGGATTATATGCACTCTCACCTTTCCATCATTGCTAGCCTCTTCGGTGTGCATTGCCCTTTCTCATCTTGAGAGTTGGTGCAAACTTCGCCGGTGCATCCAAACCCTGTGATATGATACGCTCTATCACACATAAACCTCCTTATATCTTCCTCAAAACAGCCACCATACCTACCTATTATGGCATTTCCATAGCCATTCCGAGATATATTGCCATGCAACTTTCCACCGTTCCGTTCATCATGACACACATCATCATTGTCATATTGCCTTGCATGATCATGTAGTTGACATCGTATTTGTGGCAAAGCCACCATGCATAATTTATCATACATGTCACTCTTGATTCATTGCCCATCCCGGTACACCGCCGGAGGCATTCATATAGAGTCATACTTTGTTCTAGTATCGAGTTGTAATCTTTGAGTTGTAAATAAATAGAAGTGTGATGATCATCATTAATAGAGCATTGTCCCAAAAAAAGAAAAAAGAAAGGCCAAATAAAAAAAGGAAGGCCAAATAAAAAAGAAAGGCCAAATAAAAAAATAAAAGGGACAATGCTACTATCCTTTTTTCCACACTTGTGCTTCAAAGTAGCACCATGATCTTCATGATAGAGAGTCTCTTGTTTTGCCACTTTCATATACTAGTGGGAATTTTTCATTATAGAACTTGGCTTGTATATTCCAGCAATGGGCTTCCTCAAATGCCCTAGGTCTTCGTGAGCAAGCAAGTTGGATGCACACCCACTTAGTTTCTTTTGTTGAGCTTTCATACACTTATAGCTCTAGTGCATCCGTCGCATGGCAATCCCTACTCCTTGCATTGACATCAATTGATGGGCATCTCCCTAGCCCTTTGATTAGTCGCGTCGATGTGAGACTTTCTCCTTTTTTGTCTTCTCCATATAACCCCCATCATCATATTCTATTCCACCGATAGTGCTATATCCATGGCTCACGCTCATGTATTGCATGAAAGTTGAAAAAAGTTTGAGATTACTAAAGTATGAAACAATTGCTTGGCTTGTCATCGGGGTTGTGCATGATGAGAGCATTCCTGTGTGACGAAAATGGAGCATGGCCAAACTATATGATTTTGTAGGGATGAACTTTCTGTGGCCATGTTATTTTGAGAAGACATGATTGCTTAGTTAGTATGCTTGAAGTATTATTATTTTTATGTCAATATTAAACTTTTGTCTTGAATCCTATGGATCTGAATATTCATGCCACAATAAAGAAGATTACATTGATAAATATGTTAGAAAGCATTCCACATCAAAAAATTTGTTTTATCATTTACCTACTCGAGGACGAGCAGGAATTAAGCTTGGGGATGCTTGATACGTATCCAACGCATCTATAATTTTTTATTGTTCCATGCTATTATATTATCAACCTTGGATGTTTTACATGCATTTATATGATGTTTTATATGATTTCTGAGACTAACCTATTAACCTAGAGCCCAGTGCCAGTTTCTATTTTTTCCTTGTTTTTAAGTATCACAGAAAAGGAAAATCAAACGGAGCCCAATTGACCTGAAACTTCATGGAGATCATTTTTGGACCAGAAGAAGCCCACGGAGTACCGGAGGTGGGCCAGAAGAGTCCCGAGGCCACCACGAGGGTGGGGGGCGCGCCCTACCCCCCTGGGCGCGCCCCCTGCCTCGTGGCCGCCTCGGGAACCCCCTGACTTGTCCCCGACTCCAACACCTCTTATATAAGCCAAAACTTCCAGAAAGAAACCTAGATCAGGAGTTTCGCCGCCAGAAGCCTCCGTAGCCACTGAAAACCAATCGAGGCCCGTTCCGGCACCCTGCCGGAGGGGGGAATCCCTCTCCGGTGGCCATCTTCATCATCCCGGCGCTCTCCATGACAAGGATGGAGTAGTTCACCCTCGGGGCTGAGGGTATGTACAAGTATCTATGTGTTTGATCTCTCTCTCTCTCTCTCTCTCTCTCGTGTTCTTGAGTTGGCATGATCTTGATGTATCACGAGCTTTGCTATTATAGTCGGATCCTATGATGTTTCTCCCCCTCTACTCTCTTGTGATGAATTGAGTTTTCCCTTTGAAGTTATCTTATAGGATAGAGTCTTTAAGGATTTGAGAACACTTGATGTATGTCTTGCACATGCTTATCTGTGGTGACAATGGGATATCATGTGATCCACTTGATGTATGTTTTGGTGATCAACTTGCGAGTTCTGTGACCTCGTGAACTTATGCATAGGGGTTGGCACACGTTTTCGTCTTGACTATCCGGTAGAAACTTTGGGGCACCTTTTGAAGTTCTTTGTGTTGGTTGAATAGATGAATCTGAGATTGTGTGATGCATATCATATAATCATACCCACAGATACTTGAGGTGACACTGGAGTATCTAGGTGACATTAGGGTTTTGGTTGATTTGCGTCTTAAGGTGTTATTTTACTACGAACTCTAGGGCTGTTTGTGGCACTTATAGGAATAGCCCAACGGATTGATCGGAAAGAATAACTTTGAGGTGGTTTCGTACCCTACCATAATCTCTTCGTTTGTTCTCCGTTATTAGTGACTTTGGAGTGACTCTTTGTTGCATGTTGAGGGATGGTTATATGATCCAATTATGTTATTATTGTTGAGAGAACTTGCACTAGTGAAAGTATGGACCTAGACCTTGTTTCCTAGCATTGCAATACCGTTTACGCTCACTTTTATCATCAGTTACCTTGCTGTTTTTATATTTCCAGATTACAAAAACCTTTATCTATCATCCATATTGCACTTGTATCACCATCTCTTCGCCGAACTAGTGCACCTATATAATTTACCATTGTATTAGGTGTGTTGGGGACACAAGAGACTCTTTGTTATTTGATTGCAGGGTTGCTTGAGAGAGACCATCTTCATCCTACGCCTCCCACGGATTGATAAACCTTAGGTCATCCACTTGAGGGAAATTTGCTACTATCCTACAAACCTCTGCACTTGGAGGCCCAACAACGTCTACAAGAAGAAGGTTGTGTAGTAGACATCAGGCACCGCCCTGTTAGTCCCCGTTGGTGTGGAGGACCTAGGCAGCTAGCTGTGGGCAGAGAGGCTGCTACTTGATCCGGAGCTGCGCCATCGCCGGCGAGATGTAAAGAGATGGGGATGTTTTTCTGAACGTGGGAATCAGAGTGGGCTGCAAGATGAAAACGACGGTTCTTGCTTTGAGATTCGGTATGACAGGTGTCAGATGCAGAAGTGGGTCTCCAGTGTAGGCACATACGACATGGTCGTATAGGATTTTTTTTCCCAAACAAAAGCTTATTAAAACGCTCACAACACTCACCACATAATCGACCCCTTAGGGTGGGCAGTAGATAAGTAATCTGGTGACCCAACACCCAAAAACATCTCACCTACGTCACTAGTAAGAAACAAAACAAAACATCTATGTCGAAAAGGCTATAACTATACAAGTTTCTGTGTGTAATTTTCTATTTGTGGATTCTAAAACCTAAAATTGTATTTTTTTAAATGCAATTTTGACTTCAGAAATATGCAATTGGGTTGTTTGTATATTTTGAAGCATGTAGTTGCACATTTTTTACTTCTTTTTTGCATTTTGGAGTTTATAGTTGCAAATTTCTAAACTTTACTACCACATGGATTTTTTGTGCAACTCATTCCTATTTAGTCTCCATTAGTTTGGTGGTATGTGTATTTTAATTTTTCCACATTAGATAAATTAAGTTTGGAGGGCTTGAAAAGAACTAGTATGTGTTTGAAAAAAATTGAGGACCAGAGCCCTAATTTATTATGAATTAGTCGCTCTCTGGGGGTCCAAATCCCCGCTAACAAAAGCTTTTGAAATTCCCACAATACTCACCACCATCTTAAGAAAAAAAACATCTATGCCGAAAAAGCTAAAATTATACTCCCTCTGTCTCAAAATAAGTGTCCTAACTTTAGTAACTCTAGTACAACTTTGTACTAAAGTTAGTATAAAATTGAGACATTTATTTTGGGACGGAGGGAGTATAAGTTTTGGTGTGTAACTTTGTATTGGTGCATTTCAAAACCTAAAAAACTATAATTTTAAATGCAATTTTGAGTTCGGAAATATGCAATTGGGTTGTTTGTATATTTTAGGCATGTAGTTGCACATCTCACCTATGTCACTAGTAAGAAACAAAACAAAACATCTGAGCCAGAAACAAAAACACGACTATGTACACCAAGACATCAGTTCTCCTTCCAGTGGCCACAGAAGAACATCACCCGCGATCCACAACACCATGGGCAGACTGCTCTGCTTCCTGCTAAAAAATCCAGCCGCCATATGCGGAAGCAACTGTGCACCCTCGCTTCTGGACAACAGAGAAAAAATATATCTGGTGAGCAGCTTGAACAATTGCACTAGTTAGTTCAGAGGGATGAAGGTTTTTAAATTTAATGATACCCCAGACGGCAGCAGTAACCCCTACAATAACCAAACCCTCAGCCCGCCCGGCGCCCGGGAAATGGAAAATCCATGAACAAAGCTCATGAATTGAGTTTTAAATTCAGCTTGACCCCCAAAGCCCAACTGTCCACCCCCAAGCATATTTAGCAAGCGAACAATGGCTGAAAGTTGGCCTATATCTTCCTTACCTTCAGAAAATCTACATTTCTCACTGCCTACACAACCCCTCTTAAGTAGATTATTATCTTTAGTCAGTATGCCATTTTTAAGCATTAACCGCACGCACACTTTAATATTTGGAGGCAATTTTCAGGAACCAAAGTTTTCTAGAAGGACATTTCACTTGTAAGGCTTTTGCACTAAATACATTGACTTGACTGAAAAACTGGCCAGAAGAAGTAAGCGTCCACACACAACTGTCCCTCTCCTCATTTAACTTGACATGTCTACAAGTGCTATCTTGCAATTGTTGCCACAACTATGTTGGCGATACATTGCTTCTATTTGATGCTACTCCCTTCGTCCCATAATATAAGAGCATTTTTGACACCAGTAGTTCAGATGTACTAGGGTTAGGGCTGAGGGGGAAAGCAAAATGAACCGGGGGCCAGGGCAAAAATTAGATGATTGCCGTACGCATAACCCTATAGGCAGTCGTCCTTTGCTTTTTCACATGTTAATTTCAAAACTAAGACGATCATTAGCCGGTCCTACCCACATGTAGCAGTCCCAAGTGGCCTGCAACAACTGTTGGGGAGGCCACACATTAACTTATCCAGATCGACCTCGCTGCCATTACCAGCCTGGCTCTGTCTACACGATGAGCTCGATTGATCGATCGATCGCGCGAACACACATCTCTCTCGCAGGGCCCACGTAGGCGCGTACCATTTCGCCGCGTGGATATCTTTCTTTAGGTGTCGGCAGGTTGTCCAGGTCAGCAGCCGCCTCCACAGACGCACACTGGCAAAACTCACAAAAATTAACAACGACGGCCGCCCTTTCTGATTTCCTAGTGGATCACTGCCTCTTCAACCTCAATGCCCAACCACATCTGCTCAGACGTTGGAGTGAG
Organism: Triticum urartu; assembly: GCF_003073215.2. Classification (NCBI taxonomy): domain Eukaryota; kingdom Viridiplantae; phylum Streptophyta; class Magnoliopsida; order Poales; family Poaceae; genus Triticum; species Triticum urartu. The sequence continues at coordinate 46,763,666 of NC_053023.1, forward strand.
ACAGCTGGAATTAATATGCAGAATAATCGACTGAATGATCCACAGGATCAGACTCCAGAAGGGAGAAAAGGACTGCACAAGTGTGCAGCTATGTTTATGGCCGGGACGTTGATGGTTGGATTAAGAACGAGGGCAGGTCAACTAGCGCCAGCAACTTGCAGGTCAGGGGTGTGTATCATATCGTACTACCAATGTGTGCCCGTCGCCCATGTCTCCGGCTGCAACAGCAATGGATAGTTAAGCCAAAGTAATCCCACGATAGCTGCGCTTCAGTTCCCTAATACTGTCAATCAGTAGATAATTTGAGTTGACATACGACCTTTCCTTCAGCGTCTGCCAAGGTCAGTGTAGGCACGAGCTCACGTAGCGGTTGCTGTAACCGAGACGATCTCGGCCTAAAAAAATGGACGCTTCTTCCACGGGCCAGTCTGCCAAGTGCCAAGCACATGCCATCTTCTTCCTCAGGGCGTACAGGTTCTCTGAACAACGAACTGGTGGTGTAGGATAATGCGATCTCCCAGAGTGCGGCGAGCAAAGTTACAATCGGCAGCAACAGATAGCGTGCGTGCATGCTCCCTTCTGGCTAGGCATGCAGGATCACTCTGGATCTTGTCGAATCTTAGGTAGATCGACTGTCTCCTTGCAAGTCGCGTTAGATCAGTTCGCTGCACAGGGATGGCATTGGACATTGGAGGTCCGGATTTGTTGCTTGTACTTGGCTCGTGTGCAATCATGAACCTTCTGTCCATGTTCAGTTAACTTCTGGGGAATCTGGGCATGGATGCCAATGGCTTGCTAGTACTAAGAGAACATATTCTTTTTTACAATGACAAGAATACGATTTTTTTCCTAAAGAAACATGCAGATAAATTCAGGCTTCAGATTTTTTTTAGGGGGGTTACTTCAGACTTCAGGTAACTTGTGAGCATTGCGAGACGTAGCTCTGGCTCGTCTCTGGCAGGGTTCTACTGGACCGACCCGATACTGTAGCTCTGGCGCAAGTATTTTTCTCTATGGGTTTTCTTATCGGTTCTACAATGTTTGTAGCAGTTTTTCTTTGGTTTTATTTTCCATTTTCCTTCGAGTTTCTTTGTTTTTTCTTTGGTTTTCATTGGTTATCTTAGGTATTTCAGTCTTTTTTTTCTTTCCTTTTTATCAACAAATGCCTACATTTTTTATACATCAGGAATTTTTTCATACACTTTTAACATTTTTTTTAGGTCTTTTTTTTGCGAAAATATCAGATCTATTATAAAGATTCATAAAAAGTACAAAGCACCCGAACATAAGACAACCAAACGACCATTGCCGTCGTCAGCCGCCGACGTGTCGCTGTCGCCGCTTCCATACCGGAGCCGGTTTGACCTTGTCTTTGACAGCCGGTAAATCTCCGTGCACGTGGCCTTATGGACCAGCGTTCCCTTTTTTAACACATGCTACATTAGTGCTCACGCCCCTCTCGCTTTTATCGTTTCTTTCATCGTTGGTTTCTTATAGAGGTTTTCCGATAGTGACAAATTTAAAAATACAAAAGATTTGAATAGATATATTTCAAAACTTAAATTTGATTATTTTTATAAAACCCCATGATTTCAAAAAATGTTAGAGCAACGTACCAAATTTATTAGCGTAGTTGAAAAATGATGATAATATAATTTTTCTAATAATGTATTTATTTATTTTTGAACACAGTACAAACGTAGATACTCACACACACATATATACACTCAACCCTATGAACACAAACACACACCCTAATGTATTTATTTATTTTGAACACAGTACAAACGAAGATGCTCACACACACACACGCATATACACTCAATCCTTATAGCACCTCTGAGATACTGAGCCGGTACAATATCTTGAGACTAACGAAGTCGCCACAGACATCTTCGTAGTCGACGAGAATGTCTTTTCTCAATGAATAGTTGAATACGCATCGCCGGAAGACTTGAAATAAATCCAGAAAAATGCGACCATCAATGCCTACACCACAAGAAACCTAACCATTAGAGTTATGCACAGTTCGCATGTGAATAATGTATTTCAAAAATATTGAACATGTATATGTTCTTGATGTATACGGCAAATGTGTGACATGTATGAAAAATGATAGGCATTAAAATATATCTTTGAAAAAATGTTAGTCAGTTATTTAAAATTTTAATTGTGTATAAATTTCTTTTTCTTATGTATATGAAAAATGTATAAATTTTATAAAAAATAGATAAGCAAACATAAATTTGAGAAAATGTTACCTATGTATTTAAAAAACAATAATTTGTATAAAACATATTCCTGATGTATACAAAAAATGTACAGCATGAAAAAAGTAGACATCAAATAATATATTTGAAAAAAATGTTAATTATGTATTTAAAAATAATTAAACATGCATGTATAAAAAAGTTACTGATATATACAAAAAATGTATTCTCTCTGATCCAAATTAATTGACGCAAATTAGTGCATGTTTAGTACGATGTTTTGTATGGGCCTGAAGGCCTTGTTATCTCGGCCCCTTCGTTTCCTTTCGAGAACGTGGGCGCCTTCACTTTCCCCACTGGCTCAGCTGGTTGACCCATCCAGATGAGCCATCACCTCGCCGCCACCACCGCCGCCGCTAGCACGTCTCCCAGCCGCCGGCCGAGCTTAACCTCATTCCCGTCGCCGCTCCACCGACCAAGCGCGCTGTTCCAGCAGACTAGCTTCGCTGCCACTCGCACAGAGAAGAAGCCCGCACCTTCAGTGGCCGCCGCAGCGGCGTCGCCAGTATCACCCCTGCACAGGTCAGGCTCAGGCCCCCCTCTTTTTACCTCAGTAAACGGTAGCAAGCAAACTGTACACGGCCGTCGGGATATAGTCGTGTAGCAGCAGATCCGGCGCAGGAAGCTGCACTGAATGTAACACAACCATCTTCGTCAGATTAGCATCTCAGATGATTCGGTCGTACCCAGTAGTTCAATGATTCGAGAAAATGCACGCACATTTTTGCATCTTTATATCAAGACCCACCCACACCATCACCACTTTTCCAGCATAACTTACTGAATTACTAGTTGCGTCTACTCTCTATGAGCTAACTGACGAAACAAAACTGGCTTTGATGGTTCCATAGGCTCGAGGAAATGAGTGACCATGAGGCAATCCCTGAAAGGTGATAAGCGTCATCTCCGAAATTCGCATTGTTTTCCTCTTGACGACGATCGACGAGCAAGGACGCTAAACTTTTCCCTGTGTGATTCAGGCTTGCTGTGGTCACTGGTGGAAACAGAGGGATCGGCATAGAGGTGTGCTGCCAGCTTGCTCTCCAAGGTGTGACAGTCATTCTCACAGCAAGGGATGAGGAGAAAGGAAAAGCTGCGGTCGAGTCCCTTTGCCGTGAATCTAACCTCTCCAACATAATCTTCCATCAGCTCGATATACTGGATGCTGGTAGCCGTGCCACATTAGCACGACATATCGAGACCAGATATGGGAAGCTCGACATTTTGGTAAAATCTTTGTTTCTTCTTCTGTAGTGAATTTCTTGCCGTTTGTACTTTTGTGAGTCCCTATAATGAAGATAGGATGGACACTGCAGGTGAACAATGCAGGTGTTGGAGGGGTGGCAGTAGACCAGGAAGGCCTGAGAGCTCTCAACATTGATCCTAAGATGTGGGTATGTATTTCTCAGAGAAGAGAAAAAAATGTGGGTGTGTAGACTTGAGAATGATTTCAATACCGTCCATGAGAAAGGGGAATCAGACAGTACCATCATCCTGTAGGCTTTTGAATTTCCAAACTGAACTAAAAACTTTCTATTTGACACCTTTCCGACTTTCAGCTTTGATTTAAAATCAACTTTCAACTGATTTTCTGAACTTGTGCTTCAACCCAAATATTGAAGGGATACAGATGGGCTGATGTGGCAAAATCCGCTGATGTGGTTTCTTACATGGGAAAATGAAATGCTGATTTAGATCCATGTTAGCAAAACCAGTCTTCGAACTGCTTGAATGTTCGCTAGAATGGACCTATTCCTCCCTCGTATGCCACAGACTGTCTCATGGACATATGGCTGGAACCACCTCGTTAGTGACATAATGAGGGGTTCCACAAATGTTGAGTGGCATACAATACAAGTGTGTTTAGTAATACTACTACCTTACTAAGCATTGACACTGTTACAAAACTGATTTATCTGTTTTTATCTCAAAAAAGCACATTGAATTTGAAGTGAATTATTTGATTGATACGCTACAAAATAGCATCCTTTCCCTACTTAGTAGCATGTCTTTTAGTGATTTCTTGTAACTTGTCGACTTGCTTTGGACGGAACTTGCAAATCTTGCACAAAAGCGCACATTTGCATCTGTATGCCTCCTAGAACTGTAGTAAGAATATTCATGCCTGATTTTGGTACAATGTGCTCACGGGAGATTTTGAATTATGCATTTAATTACAATATCGTTTCTGATATGCCTTTCTGGTTCAGCTATCGGGCAAAGCAGCCCATCTGATCGAATCGGTGATTGTACAAACATACGATGAGGCAGTAAAATGTCTAAACACCAACTACTATGGACTGAAATGGGCAACAGAAGCTCTCCTTCCTCTGCTGAAGAAATCCACATCAGGAGCAAGGATCATCAACACCTCCTCCCTTCGTTCAGAGCTGCAGGTTTATCGCTTGCTGCAACAATAACTGTAGTCAAAAATGTAAATGGCAACTTTAGTCACCAGGCCTAACCGCACCTGTACTGTGTCCACCAGAGAATGCCGAACGAGAAGCTGCGGGAGTCCCTGCGCGATGCCGACAGCTGGGACGAGGCGCGGATCGAGGCCATGCTGAGCGAGTTCCTGGAGGACATGAAGAACGGGCGGCTGGAGGCGGCCGGGTGGCCGATGATGCTGCCGGCCTACAGCATGTCCAAGATGGTGGTGAACCTCTACACCCGTATCCTGGCGAGGCGGCACCCAGAGATGCGCATCAACTGCGTGCACCCTGGGTTCGTCAAGACGGAGATCAACTGGAACACGGGGGTCCTCCCGCCGGAGGAAGGCGCGAGGGGCGCGGTGATGCTGGCGCTGGCGCCTGGCGACGGGCCCACTGGCTGCTACTTCGATCAGACGAAGTTGGGGGAGGCTTGGTGATCGATGGTTACACGACCGGTGCCACTTTGTTTAGGTTTGCTTTTTTTCCACGCTTCAGACCTTCAGTTTAGATGTTTCTTAGCTAGGCTGGTCCAGCAAACATGATTATCATTCGCTGCATTGTGAAACGCGTCTGCAATAATAAGAGGTCTCAGCTTAGATGTTTCCTGTCAAGGATTTAGTAATGCAAAAATGTTATTACTCAATTTCTTACAACCAGTCTATTGCTGTTGTCTGACTTTATATGGGTGCCTGATCAAGGTCTGTGTTTTCATCGTAAGCCAAGCCGGGTTAGCGAGTTGTGATCCCCATTATATCACCTTGTTCCATACGAGACACCTCCCTCTCTTTGAGGGGTGTTGTCGGGTGGCAAGCAACTAGGGGGCCAAAGCTCAAGGCGCCCGCCTTGCTTGGTTATATGAAAATCCTGCTGCATTTGGTTGATCCTCCGAGACCTCTGAAGCTCCTTATAGCGTGTTTGTGTTTGTTGTATGTTGTCGTCTCTCTTCCCCCTGGAGAATTTGAGTTGTTGTTGTGCTCATTGTGAGCTTTGTAAACTGCTCTTCCCTTCTTAATCACTGGATTGCGACGCTGTTGCTTTTCGTCAAACAAAAAAAAAGCCTATTGCTGTTAATGAAGGCGATGATGCTGTTGAGTGACCTCAGTGCAAGATCCGATCGAATCACAACTTATCTTTCTCAGCGTTTCTCTTCTGTACATGCTACCACAGGTGCAGGGATCATCGTCTTCTGGCAAAGGTGATGGCAATGGTGGTATTGGCGATGGGGTCTAAGAAGCAGAATCCGGTGTCGTGTCACATACCCTCTCGAGCTTCTTCCCCAAAGCAAAAGGTACAGCTTTCTCCCCCAGCACTAGGAATGGTCGTCGCCGGTTCCTTTTCCAAGGAGGTCGTCTCATCTTGGTTCAATCCTTATCTTGTGTTTCTGCCTGTTTGTAGAGTATAATCTGATTCGCTGAGCACCAGAAGGTTTGTCCACTGGAACGCCAAGGGCAGACCTTCCATTCACCCACTCTGTCAGTGTCATTTTCTCCCCGTAGTAGCTGTCTTGATTTCTCTATAGTCTGGCTGCGCTAGGGTTAGGGTTGAGCTGGCGACCATGGGCGATCTTGCCCCGCCGCCGGAACACCCGCGCGTGAGTCGATCGGAGAGCGCCAAGGAGTCCGTCCCCGCTACGTTCCCGAAGTCAAAGCCGTCTACGAGTCTGGGTCGTCCGCCGCAGATCGCTAACCAAGGCTACGGCGGAGGCCGAGACCCTGGTAGTCAATTGATAAACATAGGAGAGATCGAAGCGCAAGGCCTGAGTCCTTCGCTGCGGCATCCCACCAAAAACCCTAACCTACAACACAAGGCGCTGACGATGCAACGCTCGCTAGCTGCCGCTGATGGTGGGGGTGATCATGGGGGAACTGGTGAGGTTCCTACCCACCCGAAGCCGTCCGGCGGCAGTGCGCTTGTGGCTGCAAAGGAGGTGCCTGATAAGGGTAGGGCATAAGAGGAAGAGAACTCAGCGGGGAACTGGGACGCACCAAGATCAGAGGGAGGCCTGCCGGAGATGGTGGACTCGCATCTGGAAGGGGATGTGGACATGGATGACATAGCCTTTGTGTCAGTAGATTTTGGCGATGACGAGGACGAGGAAGAGGAAATTGCGCCATCATGGAGGCTTATGGGGTTGTATAGAGCGCAGAAAAGGCCATCAGCCAAAACCCTATCCGATCACTTCGAGAAAGTTTGGCGCCTAAGGACAGGGGTAGAATTCAAGCCCCATGGGAAGAACTACTTTGTGATCACCTTTGCCTCGGAAGGTGACTTCAGATTTGTCCCCCGGGGAGGGCCATGGATCTATAGCGGACACGCCTTGTTGGTGAAGCCGTTTGATGTTGAGGCAAGGCCGTTGGAGTATAAACTTGATACGGTTCCTGTGTGGGTTCGTGTCTTTGATGTTCCATACAAGAAACAAACTAGACTTTGTGGTCAAGTGCTGGGAAGCACTCTCGGAGAAGTCATTGATGTGGATGTGCCGGCTGTTGGACATGGCACCAACGAGTTCCTAAGGATTCGAGTGGAGGTGCCATACAACAGACGCTTACAGAAGGAAGTGACGCTGGAGTATCCGGTAAAGGGAGTAATTAAAAGGGCTACTTTCAAGCTCAAATATGAACGTGTTCCGCACTTTTGCTTCCACTGTGGGTTTATGGGACATGACGAGGATGCTTGTGAGAAGAAAATCAGGGGTTTTGCCTCAAAAGGTTATGATACAACGCTCCGATGCTCACCGTTCAAGAAATATGAATTCAGATCCACACACACCCCTTCTCCAGGACAGCCTCGAGCCCGTCGAGACCTGAACTTCAACCTGGGAGAGGCCGAGGGAGCGTCACCAGCGGCGAGAAGCTCGTCTAGCCGCTCGCACCGGATGCACCAGCGGCAGCAACATGAGATTCCACCACGTGTGGACGCATTGGATGGCTTTGAGGAAGGGGAGTCCAAGGGTGTGCAGGAGGAAGAAACCGTACTGGCGGCAGATATCGGGAACCTTGAACTGCGAAAGGGACATGAAGAACCGGAGTGTAGTAAGGTGAGGGAGATGACGAACAAGTTTGAGGCTAAGACACAAGGTCAGACCAAGCATACAACTCAGAAACAGCAGAGGAAGAAAGGTCCAATTCCAACAAAGAAAGTTCTTGCTAGCAGGAAGAATGGTTCGCTGACTAAAAATACAGAAGGCCTGGGGCCGGATGACATGATCCCAGCGTTGCATGACCTCGATGCACCGGGCTACTCTATCAGCTCGGCCTCTGAATCCATGGATATAAATGACTCTGTGCTAGGGAAAAGGCAGGGTGACAAGGTGTACGAGCAAGCCCAGGTGGAAAATGCAGAGAAGGCCCTTGTGCCTTTTATGGACATACCTACGGGTGGAACCCCAAAGAGAGGGTAAGTGGACCATGATCTGGAGAGCTCTGCTACAGGAGCTTCAAAGGAGGGGACTGGCTGGGACATGGAGTGTAAGGATGTTATGGAGGCAACCGGCCCGGGGGGCGCCGGTAAACTGACGGGGCCGTCTGTGGTGCCCCGTCAGGAGCAATGAATTGCCTAAGTTGGAACTACCGGGGGGCGGGGAACTCTCGGACAGTTCGCGATCTTGTAGCACTTGTGGGTGCTCATTCCCCGAAGTTTGTGTTTTTATGTGAAACTAGACAACCAAAAAATAAAATGTTTCGTCTTCGCCCTCGGTTAGGCCTAACTGGTTTTGAGGGGGTCAGTAGTGAAGGTCAAAGTGGAGGTCTTGCTTTATTTTGGCATGAGTCTGTAATAGTCGAAGTCAAGGAGGCTAATAAAAATTGGATTGATGTGTATGTCCGTTTGGCTCCAACAGAACCACCTTGGCATATCACTTTTGTGTATGGGGAACCAAGGGTGGAAAATAGAGGCTTGGTCTGGGATGGCCTCCGTCGGCTGCATAGCATGAGTAATCTGCCGTGGATGCTGGTCGGTGATTTTAATGAAGCGATGTGGGACTACGAGCATATGTCCGAGACGCCGCGTGCCCCAGGGCAAATTCTTATATTCAGAGATGCTTTGAAAACTTGTGGACTGATTGATCTGGGTTTTGCAGGCTACCAGTTCACATACGATAATAGAAGAGCTGGGCGAGCAAATGTCCAGGTGAGGTTGGATCGAGCAGTGGCAACAAACGCATGGTGTGATATGTTTGCGGATGCTTCGGTGAAGCACTTGGTGTCCCCGTGCTCGGACCACTGCCCTGTTTTGGTGTGCTGTATACCTGATACGGCACCAAGGCCAGGGTGCTGCCGCCGATACGAGCTCATGTGGGAACGCGAACCAGCTCTGGATGAAGTGGTGGCTAGAGCCTGGAGAGAAGCAGGAAGCAAGAAAAATTTGCGGGATGTCCATTTAGCATTGGGTCAGATAATGGGCAAGCTGCACTCATGAAGCAATAAAAAGTTTGGAAACGTCACTAGAGAACTTGAAAAATCACGGACACGATTAGAAGAGCTCTTAAACATGAATGCAAACATAGCAGAGATCCGGAAGGAAATGGATGCTATGAATGAGTTGCTGTACCGGGAAGAGATGCTATGGCTGCAACGCTCACACATTGCGTGGTTGAAAGAAGGAGACTGGAATACAAAGTTTTTCCATCGCAAAGCTGTGTGGCGAGCTAGGAAAAACATAATTAAAGGTCTGAAAGACTCCAATGGCGTATGGCAGCAGGATCAGAACACTATGTTGAAAATGGCACATGAATACTTTGAAGGCATGTTTGCAGCCGACACACACATTGATCCGGAGGAAGTTATCCAGCTTTTTGAGCCTAAGATTACTGCAGACATGAATACTAAATTGTGTGGCCCTTTCTCGGACAAGGAAATCAGTGATGCCCTCTTCCAAATAGGGCCCCTAAAAGCACCCGGACCCGATGGCTTCCCTGCTAGATTTTTCCAGCGGCATTGGGGCACTTTGAAGGAGGAGATCATCCTAGCTGTGCGACAATCCTTTGAGTCGGGGATCATGCCCGATGGTGTTAATGCCACGTCCATTGTCTTGATTCCCAAGGTTAATGACCCAACTAGTCTCACAGAGTTTCGACCCATCAGTTTATGTAATGTAATTTACAAAGTGATCTCTAAGTGCCTTGTGAACCGGTTGCGGCCACTTTTGGATGAGATCATTGCCACTTTTGAACAAGCTTGACCTCTCTAAGGCTTATGACAGAGTGGACTGGGATTTCCTACGGCGAATGATGCAAAGGCTAGGCTTTGATCACCGGTGGGTGCACTGGATCATGACGTGCGTGACCTCGGTGACATATAGCATCAGAGTTAATGGAGCTAGCTCGGATTCGTTCGCACCGTCCCGCGGGCTACGGCAAGGAGATCCCTTATCACCATTTCTCTTGCTGTTTGTTGCAGATGGCTTGGGCGCTCTCTTGAGACAGAAGGTGCAGCAAGGACTAATTAATCCGGTGCGAGTGTGCCCTAGGGCGCGTGGTATATCACACCTCCTGTTCGCGGACGACACACTGCTGTTCTTTCGGGCAAATGTAGCGGAGGCCACGGAGATCAAGGATGCGTTGAGCAAGTATGCAAGGTGTACGGGGCAGGTGATCAATCCCTCAAAATGATCCATCTTGTTTGGTACCAAGTGCCGGCTGGACGACCAAACTGCTGTCACCTTAGAGCTCCAAGTGCAGAACCTGCATTTCGAGGAGAGATACTTGGGACTGCCCACGCCAACGGGTCGCATGTCACAAGGACGCTTCCAAAGTCTACAAGAGCAATTAACCAAGAGGATACTAGCATGGGGAGAAGATGCATCCCAAGGTGGAAAAGAGATTCTGATCAAGGCTGTGGCCCAATCCCTACCAACGTACATTATGGGGGTCTTCCGGTTACCGCGAAGTGTTTGTGATGATCTCACACGCATGGTTAGAAACTTCTGGTGGGGAGCGAGGGAAGGGAAGAGGAAGACACATTGGCGCGCATGGGACACTTTGATAAAACCGAAGGAGATAGGGGGGGGGGCTTGGATCCGGGGATTTTCGCCTTTTCAACCAAGCCCTGCTCGCCCGGCAAGCGTGGCGACTTTTATCTAATCCTGATAGCCTATGCGCGCAGGTTCTAAAAGCTCGCTACTACCCTGACGACCACTTGGAGGACACGGTCTCTTGCGGAAACGCCTCGCCTACTTGGCAGGCCATCGTCCATGGCCTCGAACTACTCAAGAAGGGCATATTTTGGCGCATTGGTGATGGAGCCTCGGTGCGCATATGGCGGGACCAGTGGATCCCCCACCCGCTAGCGAGAGGGCCTATCTCCCCCCAAGGTCGTCGCTGCCGGCTACGGCGTGTAAGCCAGCTGCTCGACGAGCATGGGAACTGGAAGGTGAACTTGCTACAGCAACATTTTCTTCCCGTGGATGTCATGAAGATTATGAAGATTAAAGCTTCATCTCGTCGCTCGGACGACTTCATTGCTTGGGCGGCTGAGCGCTCGGGCGTCTTTTCGGTGCGAAGTGCGTACCGTCTCGCTCTTGATGAGCGCATGCTGCCATCTTCAGTCGCTGCGAGCAGGGCACCGGACGGGCGACGTGCCGTCTGGGCACTTATATGGAGGTGCCCTGCTCCACCAAAGGTGCACATATTCGCCCGGAAACTTGCATCCAACTATCTAGCCACTTGGGCAAACAAAAAAGCGAGAATCTTGGAGGTTACTGATACATGTCCGCTATGTGCTATGGAACGAGAGTATACGTTCCATGTTTTCTGCATGTGCCCCCGGGCCGTGGAACTATGGCGAGCCATGGCGAAACATTGGAGCTTACCGGACATCAATTCTGTTAGGCCGACGGGCATCGAGTGGCTGCTCGGCGTGTTGTACCCCCTGCAGGTTGATGACCGCATGAGGGTCCTTATGGTGTTGTGGCGTGCATGGCATGTTCGGAATGAAATCGTCCATGAGAAGAGGCCACCCCCAGTGGAGGCTTCATGCCGGTTCCTGCTCAGCAATGAAGCATCTTTGGTTGCTATCCAAAGAGACCCGGACGGTGATCACATGAAGGGCAAGATGGTGCTTGCGCCCGTGGCGAGGAGGGCGCCGGCAAGGCACCAGGAGAACACGCCAGCGCCGGATAATATGTGGTAGGCCCCAGCCCCTGGGCGTGTTAAACTGAACGTCGACGGTTCGTACTGCCCCGCCTCTGGTGCAGGCATGATCTTGAGGGACAGTAGTGGGGCGATTATTTTTTCGGCATGCAGAAACCTTCTCTTCTGTGCAGATCCTTTGCAAGCGGAGCTGGCGACATGTCTCGAAGGCCTAAATTTTGCCATGCAATGGTCTCCTTTGCCGGTGGACGTGGAGATGGACAGCCTGATTACTGTGCAGGCTATCCGGTCAATGAAGGAAGATAAATCGCAACATGCGATGATGATTTCTGAAGCTAAGAGACTTCTTGATGAAAGAGAAAGTTCAATTGCTCATATTAGTAGGACACAAAACTGTGTTGGGCAGACTAGCTGAGTTTGGCTGAGTAGAAGCTAGGACTTTCATATGGTTAAAATCTGGACTTGCTAATGTACCGGAATTATGTATGGAGGATCTTCCTCCAAGCTGAGCAATGAAAGCCCCTTTAACCCCGCAAAAAAAAAGTGCCATTTTCTCCCATTTCTTAGTGCAGCTCCTGCTAATTTTCGTTTAAAAATCTGTTGATAGAACTCGTTTTGAGCGCAATAGAAAATGACCCGTTCAACCTCACCTGATTTCATGGCTAAGATATTGTCATTTACTATGATATTTTTGTTCAAGGATCTGTTGACATATACTCTCTCTGTACCAAAATACATGTCGCTGGAGTAGCAGACTGATGCTCCAGCGACATGTATTTCGGTACAGAGGGAGTAGTACGTACTCATTTATGAGATGGTAGCAGATCATATCTGAGGATACAGAACCAGCAGGTATTAACTTTGAAAAATTAATTGTCCTCCAATTTCGCAGATACTTCAGTAGGAGTATATTTATTCAATATCATCAAGAGAATGGAAAATATCCTTCCCCACATCCCCTATCCCGGGTAGATGCATTACCCACGTTCCTGCCATCCCAGTAGCCTTATCATATCTTCCAGATTTAGCGCAAATTAAAGTCATTAATGTGTTACCAAGATGCGCTGGATTTATCTAACACATGCCAAAAATAAGGCAACGCATTAATCATTCGTGCTGTATAAAGATTTCCCGGTGATCAATACATGCCAAAAATTAAGGCAACGCATTAATCATTCGTGCTGTATAAAGATTACCCGGTGATTGATCCTATTCCAGCATTGCCATCATCTTCCTCGTGTAGCTGTTCGTGGCTTGAGGAATGGCGTCGTTTACGAACCTCTCCGTGCCACTTCTCTTGCTCGCAATCCTCTTTCCTACGCTCTCACTCTGCTATATCAATCCAGATGCCACAAGCGTACACCAAAATGCCACAGAATCCGTTGCTTCTCGTGCTTACATCGTGCTCGTAGAGCCACCGCGCTCGAATGCCGGCGAAGACGCCCACCGCCAGTGGCACGAGTCTTTCTTGCCGACCTCGTTGGTGGATGAGTCCAGCGAGCCGCGCCTTCTCCACTCCTACACCGAGGTGTTCAGCGGCTTCGCCGTGAGGCTCACCGACGCTGAGCTCGACGCTATGGCTAAGAAGCCAGGGTTCGTGCGTGCATTCCCGGACCGAACGCTGCAGCTCATGACCACCCACACGCCGGAGTTCCTCGGGCTAAAGAACGGCACCGGGTTCTGGAGCCGGGCTGGCTACGGGAAGGGAGTCATCATTGGACTACTCGACACCGGTCTCTATGCGACGCACCCTTCCTTTGACGATCATGGAGTTTCGCCACCCCCAACAAGGTGGAAGGGCTCGTGCAAGGCGGCCCGGTGCAACAACAAGCTCATCGGTGCCAAGTCACTCGTTCAGGGTGATGAATTTGGCGACGAAGAGGGGCACGGAACGCACACCTCGTCCACTGCCGCCGGGAACTTCGTCACCGGCGCATCATACCATGGTGCGGGCGTGGGCGAGGGCACCGCGGCCGGAATTGCTCCTGGCGCTCACATCGCCATGTACAAGGTATGCGCCAATAGCCGCTGTAAGCAATCTACCGTACTGGCAGGCCTAGAAGAGGCCATCAAGGATGGTGTGGACGTGCTCTCGCTCTCCCTTGGCGGTGACTCGAGTGCCAGCTTCGATGAGGACCCCATTGCTATCGGTGCATTCAGTGCTGTGTCCAAGGGCATCCTCGTGGTGTGCGCCGCCGGCAATAGCGGTCCGAGGCCGGGCTCGATCACCAACGAGGCGCCGTGGTTGCTCACGGTCGCCGCCGGCTCCGTGGATCGGAGCTTTGCTGCCAGCCTGCATCTCGGCAATGGCAAGAGCATCGACGGAGAAGCACTTACCCAGAAAGTGAGTCCGAGTTCAAAGTCACACCCTCTCCTCTACTCCGAGGAACGACGGTACTGCAATTACAAGAGTGGCAGTGGCATCACCGGTAAGATCTTGGTCTGCGAAGGCACTAGGTCGAAGACTCAACTGTCCAACATCCACAGAATAGTGGGTGCTGGTGCGGCTGGTGTGGTGCTTTTCAACGATGAAATCAGCGGCTACGCCACCATGGTTCAGGATTACAACTCCAGTGTTGTACAGGTGAGCTCGGCCGACGGCGATGTCCTCATAGCTTATGCCGCGTCATCAGAGAGCAGCTCCGTGGCCTCTCTCATCTACAACAACACACTGTTTGGTGTCCGTCCGGCCCCCGTCGTGCCCTTTTTCTCTTCCCGTGGTCCAAGCGTCATCGCCGTCGGCATCCTAAAGCCGGATATATTGGCACCAGGCCTCAACATCCTCGCCGCGTGGCCGCCAAGCACGGGCTCTGGAAAGGGCACTTTCAACATCATATCAGGAACATCCATGGCAACGCCACACGTCAGTGGTGTCGCTGCGCTTATCAAAAGCATCCATCCTGACTGGTCGCCAGCCGCCATCAAGTCTGCCATCCTAACGACGTCGGACATCGTTAATAGCACTGGTGGCTCAATCTTGGACGAGCAACATAGGAAGGCCGGCGTGTATGACACAGGCGCCGGCCATGTGAACCCGACCAGAGCCGCAGATCCTGGCTTGTTGTATGACCTCAGTGTCACCGACTACGCCGGCTACATCTGCTGGCTCCTCGGTGACAGCGGCCTAGCAACCATCGTGCGCAACTCAAGCTTGACCTGTGCGAAGCTGCCCAAGGTCCACGCCGTGCAGCTTAACTACCCGACGATAACCGTGTCAGCGACATCGACGCTATTCACAGTGAAGCGGACTGTGACGAACGTTGGGCCAGCAAACTCGACGTTCACGGCGAAGGTGGATGCGCCAAGATCACTGACAGTGCGTGTCTCCCCGGAGACGCTGGCATTCTCCAAAACTGGAGAGAAGAAGACCTTCAGCGTGTCTGTGAGCAGCCACGGCTTGGGCGAGGAGCTGCACGTGGAGGGAAGCTTGAGCTGGGTATCGGAGAAGCATGTCGTGCGGAGCCCCATCGTTGCTATCTCCCCAAGAGGCGATACTGCTCCGGACCCATCACCATGAATGGTGTACGTGCCGCGAAATTAGTAGATGTTTACTTTGTCAACATAATAATAAATAAACAGTACTAATGGAAATTTGTATTATGAATTACTGGTACAAAATTTTAGGTTATGCCATTCAAACTAGTGATCAGTACTTGATATTGCGTCCTGCTGCTTAATGCCTGTTTGAAACTCCACCGACCTTTTTGTTCAGAACAGGAAACTTATGAAACTCTGGAGTTGCATTCGTCTCTGTAAACTTTTGTCAGATAAGAAACAGAGAAAATGGGTGAAAAGAGAGGCGATTGTGTCCGTCACAGGCCATCTGCAATTGAAAGTCTTTTCGCTTTAATTTAGATGCCCCTCTAAGTGCTCAACAAAAGAAATGTGAAAATTGTTGGTGTAAATCTCGTTACAAGTCTGCATGTTTCGTACAGTTGTATGAATGTGCAAGTTTGTGGGTTTCCTGCAGACATATGAATACTCAATATAAACCAAGTATGTGTGATATAAGCGCATATATGCTAGACTCAAAATTCATGTTTATAGTGCTTTTGCTCCATGTGTGATATAAGCGCATATATGCTAGACCAAGTATCACCATCACTTGGTATGGCAAAGAAAATTAGAATGCATTCCATCAAGCACCAACATCCAGGATTCCAGGTCGTAGTAGTACAATGCATTCTTGTTTGGTCTTTCACTAGAAAATGACATTCTTTTTGTTTAGTTTTACAACAAAAGGACTTGAACATTGTTACCTTAATCTCCTTCCTCAGCGGTGAGATATTGAACATTGTTTTAATTGCAGGATTGTGTCACATAGAAAAAATTCATGCACTGCATTCTATTACCGAGTTTCCATTGGCTCCTGTCTCATGGAAATGTATCTTTGGCTACTATGGCACACAACTAATTCTTGATCTTTGATTCAGAATAATTTCACAGAAAATTATGGGAATAGAATCTTTATAATTATTTTTCATGAAGCTTTGATATGTATTGTATTTGGGAAGTTTTCATATGGCCCACTATGCTCTCAATTGAAAAAATGGAAAATTTCATGATCGAACCTATTGAAAGTTTTCCTTTGTTTAAATGTCAAATATGTCTTATGCACCTAATCCTTCAAAAAGTCATGTGGTTTTTCTATGCCACAGCAAACTATTTGTACTTGCTTATTCATGTGGTTCCTATTTATGTAGAAAATGGCATGTCATGACATCCAATTCATGTGTTTTATCCATCGGGCATTTTGAGAATCCTGCAAATTGAATAGGCCCCAATGAAAATTCACGTATTTCTCCTATGATGCAACCAAATAACTTCGGTTCCATATTCCTTTGTTTTAAATTTCAATAGGTTTCAATAGCCCCAGCATTTCATATCCCGTCCTTTTCCTATTCCCGTGTATTGGAAATATGCAAATCAAAAGGCTACTTGAAATTTGTGTAACTGGGTTCGTTTGGTTAGGATTATAATGGGCTCCATCTCTATGTCAGAGTGGGGAAACTTACTTGCAACCCAAAGAGATGCACTGCTGCTGCAACACCCGCCCAGAAACGAACTTGAACCCAATAACTAATAAGAGTTGGTTTTGATCAGTTGATGTTCGTCTTCCCACTCAGCGTTTCTTCCCAAGAACATATTCCTAACGCTCTATCTATGGAGTCCAATGTTTTCGAGTCGATGACTCGATGAGTCGACGGGTCGCTTGGGAGGGGCGACTCTAGACTAGTCGTGACTAGTCTAGACTCACGGTCGACGAGTGGGTTAAGCAGCAGGCAGTCAGGGGAGGAGCACAAAGTGCACGGCAGCAGCAGCAGCAACCAGGGGAGGAGGGGAGGAGCACACCACCAGCAGCAGTAACCAGGGCCAACTGAGAGATGGGCCACTAGTTATGCACTTCCCTGTGGCCCAAAAGCCCATCTAGTAGCTATATACTCCTCCGGTGACCTAATCCACAATCCACACTCCCTCCTCCCTCACCACAGCCGCCACACATTCTGCTGCCACTCTCTTGCCATCAGTCCACCACTCCTCCCACCGATGGATCTCTCAACTCCCCTGCAGCAGCTCTCTTGCCACCGCTCCTCCTCCCAGCCCGCTCCTCTTGCCGCTTCAGCTTCAGCTTCAGCAGCAGCGAGGCAGCACAACAGCATCAGCAGCAGCACGGCGGCGGGAGAGTACTCCAGATCCAGCACTGCCTCGAGTCGTTCGACCCAAAAACAGCGACTAGTCGAGACTAGTCGCGCGAGTCGCTCGACTCATCCCAGGAGTCGAGTCGAGAGGCTGAGTCGGCCCTGGAATTGCGACTCGTCGACTAGTCGACGACTAGTCGAGCGACTCGAAATCCATGATGGAGTCTTGGCTACTAATCAACCTGCTTGTCTTCCTACCTTTTAAAGCTGATTGTCTGACCGTGCCATTCTATTGTAAAGGAAGCACATATTTCCTTTCTAAGTAAGCACATCAGTGGCCTATCATCTTCACCGAATCGATTCATGCGGAACTTTCGCTGGTTATCGGTTAAATTTCTCGATGATTAGTAATTCTCTTTTGCAAACTGAGATTGCTAACGACACTAAAAGAACGCAGTAAACAAAACTTTGGAAGATGGTGCCCCTCCAACCAACTATGTAAAGACCATTTTCTCAGGCAATAGATTTCTAATACACATATATAGTACTAGATCAGAATCTTTCACCTCCCTTGTATCTCCGAAAGAGTACAATCGTTCACAGAGCTCTGAATGTCAACCATAATTTGCTCCATTTCTATGCTCCGCCGGGCAAAGTAGGCGGGGCGGTTGGGGGCTGGAAGTGTGGTGCTTCCATTCTCCAAGACGAACACAACAGTTGACATCAGGGGCCTATCATCTGGATTTTCTTGCACACACAGGAGTGCCACATGGATGCAGAGCAAAACTTTGTCTGGTGAATATGTATCCATGAGAGATGAGTCTGCCAATTCCTCCGTCTTCCCTTCCTTCCACATATTCCATGACTGCAACAATAAAAATGGTCACATGTCTTCTGTGAGGTTGTTGAACGGAAACAGTTTCAAAAAACAAAATCCTGGTATACTTATGATGTTGAAAGCTGTGAGAAATCTTGTGTGTACTCACATAAACTGCAAGGTTAGGAAAACTTGATGTCTGACTGTTAGAGTTTCTCCTAATACCAGTGACGACCTCTAGTAGTAACACGCCGAAGCTGTAGACGTCGGACTTGGTAGAGAAGATGCCCTCCATCGCATACTCAGGGGCCATGTAGCCACTGCTTGAGCATTTCACTCGAAAGAGTTAGCAAACAGGAGTTGAATTGTTCACAAGTCAGCATGAGTTGTTGGCTTACAAGGCTACTCACTATGTTCCGACAACGCGTTGGGTATTTGCGTTTTGTTGGTTATCACCAAAGATTCTTGCCATACCAAAATCAACTATCTTGGGTTTCATATCTACATCTAGCAAAACATTTGCAGCTTTAAGATCCCTGTGAATTATGGTCAACCTTGAGTCTTCATGAAGATAAAGAAGTCCCCTTGCGACCCCTTTGATTATGCTAAACCGTGTTCCCCAATTCAACAACAATTTTCTCGAGTCATCTGTAGATAGAGCAAATGTTAGATCAAATGTTTTTGAGTTGTCTTCAGAAACCATAGTGAGTATATCTGGATATTTACCAAAAAGGGTGGCATCTAAGCTCTTATTAGGTAGATACTCATATATCAGGAGTTTTTCATCTCCCTCACCACAACATCCCAGAAGTCGAACCAAGTTTCTGTGTTGCAATTTGGCAATTAGAATTACTTCGTTCCTGAATTCCTTTGTTCCTTGTTGAGAATCTTTGCTTAGCCTCTTGACTGCGACTTCTTGACCACCTAACATCCCCTAGATAAATATAATTCAAACATTATACTTCAGTTTTAAATATGAACAAATTTACCCTCCTAATTTAGAATGAGTACCAAAAACTTTATATTGTACGAGTTACCTTGTAAACTTTGCCAAAACCTCCCTGTCCAATCATGTATGTTTCAGAGAAATTGTGAGTTGCGAGGGCAACTTCTTCAAATCTTACAAACGGGAATTCGTGATCATGGGGCTGATTTTCTTCCCCAAGCTCATTAGAGGCACTCGCATTATCCACCCTAATATTCTTGTTCTTTCTCCTTTTAAATTTCTTGCCTGCTCCCATGATATTACAGTCATTTCAATGAGCATATCATAGGGATAAGAAATAAGTTTGACATCGGCAACTACTAATGTTTGTTACACTTCCATATATGAATTCATGAAACAATAAGAAATAGCCGACAAGGCATGGCTGCCACCATGGCAAAATTGCCAACCGGACAATATGGCTATCACCTGACATAGTTGAAGGAAAACTACCCATGCATGCAATCAAAATACATGTGTTGGGAAACCACCCCTAGATCCCTAGACTCCCCCTTATAAACGATGTTGACAATTTTGTGCCATGTCAGCACTTACAACTGGCCTGGTCTGTAAAAAATTAGGTTAATCACTTCAAACCTATCATCAGTGTTTATTGAGAATTTTAGTAAGGAAAACCCCAGATTTTTGGGGCTCCCAATAAATGTGGTGTTTTTTTTTTGCTATTCACTCCGAGAAAAACACAGATGACACTTGAGTCCATTTGCACCATGTTGGACATTGTTATGCTTTTCCTGTCCCCTTTTATATAGTGAGTGTTTTAAGAGCAACGGTTGCTTTCCATATTTTTTGCTACTAGACTGCATGTTATTGTTACAACGCTCTCATAGTGGCCAAACAAAAAAAAACGCCTAAACGTTATTTGTTGTACTTTTACTTATTCAAGTGGTCGAGAAGATTTTTTAACCAAATTGTGACGGCATACTATGGTAGTAGGCGTCTGACTTCCAAGTTGGTCTAATACAAATTTTCCTAAGGATTACACTACAACACAGTCAACAATCGGAGGCATTTTTATGGTGGCATCTTGGTAAATTGCCTAAAATTCTTTAGTATAGAAGGCAATTACGAGTAATGCCTCAAAAGATGGTTCTTATGTAGGCATTTCAAGAAAACGCCTCCGAAGCTCCCTGCATTCCCGGCATATGTCAAAATGCCTCAATATCGCTTACTATTGGGGGGCGTTCGGCAAAAACGCCAGTACAGTTTAGAAGGCATTTTTGGGTAGAATGCCTCCGATGCAACGCCGGATCTTTCACTTACACCCTTAGGTATAGAATATTTAGACTAAAGAGTCCTCCCACCTCTCACTTGGGTACGATTCGTGGATGAGAAAAAAATTAGAAAACCCCTCGACACCAATAGAGAGCTCCGCCGCTGCCGGCCGGGATCCACGGCCGGCGTTGCTGCCGCGTGCTCACCAGCGCTGCCCCTAGAGATGTGCTGCTTGACGAGCCGAAGCCCCCTACCGGTCGCGCTCCAGGTTCGTCCTCGACCACTGCCGCTCGACGCGTTCCAGGTTCGTCCTCGACCACCGCCGCTGGACGCGCGGCTGACCCGCCGCAGATCCCGCCGGTCGGACGGGCCCCCGAGGCCTGCCGCTGGACGTGCTGCTTGATGAGCCGACGCCCCCTACTGGTCACGCTCCAGGTTCGTCCTCGACCACCGCCGCTCGACGCGCGGCTGACCCGCCGCAATCCCCGTGGTCGGACGGGCCGCCGAGGCCTGTCGCTGGACGTGTCGCCGAGGCCTACGGCTGGACGCACGACCTAATTGGCCTTGGTCGACACCACTGGGTGTGACAAAGTCACTCTACCTGGGATTGCAGCTAGCAGATTCAAGTCTGCACGCAAGCTGTTTGTGGTAATGTCTCTTCATCCGTAATGATTTTTTAACTCGATTTCGCACCATAGCATAGTCAGTGGCTGTTGAAGTACTATATTTGTCTAGAACAGATGCATGACAGTGATAGTTTGAACCTGTAAACCTCCTAGCTGTGCAGTTTGTCAATTGCTATAACAGTACTATAGCTGTGCAAATTAGTTTGACATCGATGCAGTAAACTGTATATTTGCAGTTTTGCACTAGCATAATCAGTGGTTGTTGAAGTACTATATCTGCTATAATAGTACTCTAACTGATACAGTACTATAACTATAATTGCACAGTAATAGTGCTTGTATTGTTTGGCGATGTATGAAGTGCCTAGATGAAGTTTGGACAGCTCATATCCATGCCTCTTGAACAACTGAAATGCACGGTAGTTTGAGGGCCTTGCAAATTTTCCTCTGTATTTGTGTGTGCATGTGTAATGGTTTTTTGAGAATCACACATGTGTGACAGTTGACATATATGACGGATCAAATGGTACTGCATTTTCTTCATTTAACAAAATAATGGTGCATTTTTAATAAAATTAGACCACACTTTGTTTCCTTGGAGAAATATGTGTGCTATATGTATTTGCTGTTACTCAAAGTAGATGTCAACTACTCCTACATGTGTTTGTGAAGCTCAGTGCATTTGATTATAACTTCATAAGCTTTTTTAATGTTAGTATAGTACTTGTAAATGGTCATTATAATATCTGCCTTGTCTTTTATCGGCAAGACACCATGCATATCTACTTTTAGTAGTAGAACTTATTACTGTTTATATTACTTTTAATAGTAGTACTTGTGCAGCAGACAAGCATTGATAATAGCAGCACTTGGTTTTGTTGAGTTTAGCATGGATAAGAGTTGGATGGAGCAGTGAGGAAAGTCGAAAGATGGTCAAGGTGAGTTGCCCTAATATCAAAGAATATGTACTAGTGCTCCTTAACTCTGAACTCTGTTTTTTGTGGATATATAATTTCCTAACCTGAACTTAGTGATCAGCTCATCTACTACCCTCTTCTCTGCAATCCTTGACAATAATCTGGAGTTATTGTGACAATAGGTTTTGACAAGAGGTGTACATGTGTATTGGTGATCTAAGATGCTCATTTAAGTTGTGAAAATAGCCAGAGGTTTTGTCCATTAGTCAGCTTACTGTAACAGTAGTTTTTTTATCATATTCTTATATGCCTGTGTAAAGTTTGTACATTTATTGCACCTTGAATTGATGGCTCCATGTTTCAGTTCTTAAAAATAGTTCTTGCTGTCTTAGTGTCATGTGGAACCTGGACATTCTGATGGCCAGTAGTCTTCTCCAAATTGACAACTCTAGTCATATGGTTCACGCGCAAGCTGGTTCAGATGGAACAACATGCATAGGTTTAAGTTTATCCCTTTTTTCGCTAGTACCAACTTGATCATCTATTCAGTGATTCAGTCCAATGAGGCAATGACCAATGGTCCAGTTTTAAACATACCTGTCACCCCTTAATGATCTTTATCATTTACCTATTTTACATTTTACAGTGATGTTTGGATGCCACATCGACTAGTCAGAAAGAATGAATGCTGTACCTACTCATGTTACTGTTTGAATGATAGATTAAGTTTAATTGCACAAACAAAAATAGGTTTAAGTTTTATTATTTACATCATTTTACATGCCTGTCTCTGTAACCCTGTTACAGTGCTAAGAAGAGTCTTTGCTCTTGTAGATGCCATCCAAAAGTCGAAGTTGAATGGGACACACAGCTGATTGGTTTGTGTACTTCTAATTGATTGCATCAAGCTGGAACACTCTTTACATTGTTGTCACAGCAGTAGGCAGTGTACCTGTGTGTTACATTGTTGTCACAAAAGTAGGTAGTGTACCTGTGTGTTACATTGTTGGCCCTGTGTTGGTGATTGATACTTTGATGTCATTTTCAAATTTGTGAAGATGTTCTGATGCTTTACATTATTCGCTTGCACGATGATACTTCTAGCCGATGCAAGCCTCTCAATCTTGTTCTACTATTGTATATGTGTGTTTGTACAATGGTTGCAAATTAGTGAGCTTGCTGTAACAGTGTTTTTAATCATATTCCTATATACTCCCTCCGTCCGGAAATACTTGTCTTAGAAATGGTTGAAAATGGATGTATCTATAACTAAAATAAGTCTAGATACAACCATTCCTAAGACAAGTATTTCCGGACAGAGGGAGTACCTGTGTAAAGTTTGTGGCGTTCTTATGTGCCTTAGAAACATTTTGGAGGCAATTCAAAAGACGCCACAAAATGGTTTTAGAGGCAATCTTAGGAAATGCCACAAAAATGTTTTGAAGGCAGTATGAGTTATGCCACACAAAAAATTTAGTGGCAATTTAGAAAACGCCTCTGTGTTTCTTTCGAGGTATTCTGAAAAAATGCCTCAAATTGAGCTTGCTGGCATTTAGAAAATGCCCCTATATGTTGAGCTTCTGAGGCATTCTGGAAAAGTGCCTTCAAAGACCTTTCCCTTCGTGACCATCTCTAGCATATTTTAAAAATGCCTTCTATTCTCTAGGCTGGCATTATACCGGCCTTCTGAGGCATTTCAAAGTGCCTCCTATTGACGTCCGTGGTGTAGTGTTAGTAACTAAAGGTACCTTTGAATTTGAACCATGCCAGGGAGATGCATATGAGCACGAGAACACTGCTGCCAAAAACTGGTAGCACAATCCTCACTGCATTGCTCTTTGTCCTTGAGAGTTTTTACGGTACCCTATACTGCTAACAGGGAAGGGAGCGGTATATTTTGTGAGGGTAGGATAGCAATAGAGATAGATTTCTGAATGAATTTTAGCGACGTCGTGGATCGGCAGATAATGGTGACGGAGAACCAAGACGGGAAGCCCCGCCGCCATGTCCCACGACTCCTCCACGGTCTCCTTCAACCTCCTGCTCCGGTATTTGGACGGAGGCACCCCCCGAGCCGTCGTTCTTGACCACGACCTCCGCCTTGAGCTCGTCTTATTCGACGCACCCGAGGATCACCACCGGCACCAACGCGCTCCCTCGCCGTCTTCACTGCGTCCCTGGCCATCACGTCGCATCCATCGAGCCTGTGCTGACCTGCCGCTCCTCCGCGCCTCTTTCCCGTCGTTTTCATCTATCGTAGCATCGTCTTGCTGAAGCCGGTGCCCTCTGTCCGCCATTGATGAGCCCCTGGAGCTTGTCCCGCATGCACACACCCAGCCACGAGTGCCCGTTCGCCTCCACAGTCCACACCCGCATCAACAGCTGCCGTGCACACGCCGCAGCACAACAGTTGCTACTCGTCCGCTCCCGCCTCCGCAGTCAGCGCGATCCGAGAGGGCAGGTCGGGGCAGCCCGCAGCCAGCAGCCAGTCGCCATCGCGGGTGAGCAGCGTGCGCCAGTCCGGAAGGCATAGACGTCGGTTCGAAGGTGCTGCACCTTGCCGGCCCAGCCGGCATCGCCGCGGAGGTCGAGTCCCCGGCCGTAGGTCGAGACGGGCGGGCTGTTACTTCCCAAAATGCCATCAGGATTTGATATTGGAGGACCTAAGCGAAGGAGCGCAAGCTATACCGCTTGCCATTCTTTTGGCAAATTGGAGCAGTACTGAACGATCGCCACCATTAGATTTCATGATTGGACGGCCAATAGTTGACGCAGGGTACCATAAAAGAGCTCGTCCTTGAGAGTTTTTACCTATGCAGGAAATATGTATACCATAAGAGAAAAACATATGTATACCATAAGAGAAAAAACATTGTGGAGAGAGAAATATGGAAGCGAAGACAAAAACCACCAACAAAAAGAGGAAGAAATGACAAAACCAGTAGGGGAACCAATTGGATAAAAGAGCGAGAATTACTCAAAAAAAAAGTTGGAGAAAGAGCAAGAAACCGAGTTTTGTACCAGTAGATGCATCCATGCCTGCAAGCCGAATATAGAGTGTTTCTCCGCCGAGCTCTGCGCTAGACTTTCCGGTGTCAACCAACTCCCCAGCCCACACCAAGCACCTTGCCACATCTCCGCCGGACCTGCCGCTGCTCAATTTCGCATATGCGTACCCAACGCATGAGCAGTTGCGGTTGCACTCGGCCGCACACTCCTCGAATGTACTCCCGCCACCGCCTACGCGAGTGAACCTGTCTGGTGACTTCGTCCCTGGCAAGGCCAAGAAACCATCGCCGCAACCGTGCAACGGCTCCTTCCGTCGGCAGCCGGTCGAGAACCTACCATTTGCCCACTCCTCAATGTTTGCTGGCTCAAAACCGTCAAGGCATTTACATGATGGGGCTGGCAACACCGTCTCGTCGCAGTAGCCGTATGGGCCGCAGTAACCGTAGCGGGTGCATTCGGCGGACGGCCACTTCCAGAGGACATCCCATGTCGATGTCCAGCTAGCTACTCCAGCTTTGGAGCTGGTACTCGCCTGAGTAGCTACGTCACCACGTACCTTGTGTGGGCGGCACCTTCGGAGAGGGTGTACGTGACATATATATCTCTTCCTCGTTGTCAACGAAGGCGGTGTAGACGATAATGGAGTTGTTGTTCATGCGTTGGCTCATCACTAGGTCTCCCATCCATGTGGCGCTACGTAACACCGGGCGTGACCCGTCCGAGAGGAACGTCTGGAGGAGCGTGTTCCGGTCGACCCCAAAGGAGAAGCGCCCTGGTGAGGGGTCGCTAGAGCCCTTCCAGGCCACCATGCGCTCGTTGTCCACACGCGCCCCGTACCTGTACCGGATCTTCATGCCGGGGAGGAACGTGTCGGCCGGGTGTTCAAAGCTTTGCCACAGCATGGTGCCGTTTGGCGAGCGGATGACGAGATTGCCGGTGTTCAGAAGCACTGCCGTCGTCGGGGGAGATGACGCTGGTGCAGCACCCACGTTGGTTGTTGCCCAAAGAACACGTTCACCACCATCTCGTTTGGAGAGAACGAGATTGGAGGTGTTGGTGAAGGAGAGTGTCGGTGATGCAGACGAAGTGGTGTTGGTGGCCGGGGTTTCTCGGTTGGCGACCCACACGACGGTGAGCTCGGGGATGTCATTGTACCAGATGCCCAGGTACAGCTTGGTGGGAGTGGAGTTGGAGGGGGCGAAGAAGCCCAAAGCGAAGGCACCGCCGTCGGAGACGATGGTGGAGCCAGGGGAGAGCGGCTTCCCGGGGACAAGCCGGTCGTCGGACGCACTAAACCGGCATGACTATAAGAAGGATCAACACGGCGGCCCCGGCGAAGCATCGGAGAGCCTGCCCACCCATCGGTCGTTAAGGCCTAAATCATACTAGTACGAAGTAGCTAATGTGCTATTGATGCTGCAAAGCGGTGTCGGCTATATCTAGCCTTGGTCACAAGCACAAAATGCATTGGCAAACATGAAGGACTCGTTCCAGCCCTGGGCACGTGTTTGATTGCGGAAGCAGATGGCTCGGTAATGCAAAGTTTTTTGTATCGGAGCAGTTGACAGTATGCTGGATTGAGTTAACATCGATCTCTCTCAGCTGTCCACGTCGGAGTAGGAATGCCACTGTCACTGCTGACTAGTCACACCAGTGACCTGAAATATTAGGCTATACCGGTCCGGCTGCTCCAACCTCGATTCGACTGGATTTTGTTAGAAAGTGAACATATGACTAAATCCGGAAGTGCGGTTTATAACCGCTGTAACTTTATCTACTGTTATGCTTCTTTCTAAATAGTATGTACTCTTTAAACGCTCTTATATTATGGGACGAAGGGAGTATCATTCACGATATGAAACCGCACTAAATCACCTTGCACAGTTTCCCCTGGTGATAGGATCGGGAAATCCACGGCATGGCCTTCAGATGACACGCAGCTAACTTAGACCAAAAATCTGCATATGAACGCCTGCATCTCATCACATGTTTGGCATATGTCTGTCTCACCCTAATATACTATGTCTGTTGGTCCTGACATTTTTTTTTTGCATGTAGGAGTAAGCATAAACCAATTGCAAGAACGGCAGAAAATAACACGCTACTACCTAAGCACTTGCATCTAACCGCCCTCTTGTAAAATCACGAGAGCCTTGCTTCGCTAACCTCTACACCACCCTTGATTCCAAAAGTTCAAAACTTCTGAGATACAAATTAACGACTGAGTTTGAAGCTTATCTTTTTGCTGAAAAGGTGGTATTGTCACGGGTCAAGGAGTTTATGTTCCCTCTCAGAAACAGGCTTTCGCTCCGCTTTATAGGTAAAGCAAAGATCACAAGTACACGACGAACGATACATGGTGGTGACGAAACCCACAAACAAAGCAGAACTCAAAAAAAGGGACACGATACATGGTCGAAACACGACTATGACACCAAGCAAGAAAAAAGCAGGACCTAAAGACTACACTAGCAACGACCAACGACACACGGGCTCCTCGGCAACACCCTCAAGAGGGAGAACGGCATAAAGTGTCGCCATTGCCGCATTCGACGAAACGGACCAAGGTATTTACCAAGAGCTCTGATGGGGGAAGTGAGCTACGCAACGTCCTCATGAGGAAAGCGGCACCCGCGAGTGTCGTCGTTGTTGGCGCCGAAGCATAGAGTTTTCACCCAATCACTTCCCCGAGCCATACAAGATTTGAGCCAGCCGCCACGATGAAGCCGAGATCACCAGAGCCAGATCTGGGCACCTCACATGCCGTGGCAGAGAGGACGCCAAGGCCTCCCAATGCAACACTCCTTGTCGTCCACACGACCGAGGAGCATCGCCACCACCGCTACTCGATGACCTATCGGATAGCCGACCGAGTAGCCCGCCACCCAAGGCCCCCGCCCCGGCATCCTACTACGAACCTCTCACTGACGCCATAACACGCAGACACCACCGCCCGGAGGGGAGGTAGGCACCTCCCCACCAACCCTTGAGGTCCCACCTCACGGCCAGCCGGAGGCGGGCCATAGCCGGGTAACATCGCCACCACGGCTGGCTAGCGAGCAAGCACTAGACCGCGGGGTTGGAGAAAGCCCTCGCACTCGGGATCGCGTCGCCAGCCACCTGCCGGCAGCACCTCTAAAGGACACAATAGTCAGAGCCCCGTCAGATCTAGTCACTCTAGATCTCAGCGGGGAGCGGCCCAGGACCGACATCTCTGGTCATCGGGAAGCATCGGTAGTGCCGGCCGTCAGAGCCTCTGACCCTCCACCCCCATGCTAGCCCCCATCATAACCCACCATGAGCCACCATCACGCCATCTTCCCACGCCTCACGCGCCCGCAAAGAAAGGCGGAGCCCCGTCAGAAACTAGCCACCAGCACCCACACCACCACGAGCAAGCACTACCGGGCCACCACTGTGAAGGAAATATGCCCTAGAGGCAATAATACAGTTATTATTTATTTCCTTATATCATGATAAATGTTTATTATTCATGCTAGAATTTTATTAACCGAAAACATGATACATGTGTGAATACATAGACAAACAGAGTGTCACTAGTATGCCTCTACTTGACTAGCTCGTTAATCAAAGATGGTTATGTTTTCTAGCCATAGACAAAGAGTTGTCATTTGATTAACGGATCACATCATTAGGAGAATGATGTGATTGACTTGACCCATTCCGTTAGCTTAGCACTTGATCGTTTAGTTTGTTGCTATTGCTTTCTTCATGACTTATATATGTTCCTATGACTATGAGATTATGCAACTCCCGTTTACCGGAGGAACACTTTGTGTTCTACCAAACGTCACAGCGTAACTGGGTGATTATAAAGGTGCTCTACAGGTGTCTCCGAAGGTACTTATTGGGATGGCGTATTTCGAGATTAGGATTTGTCACTCCGATTGTCGGAGAGGTATCTCTGGGCCCACTCGGTAATACACATCACTTAAGCCTTGCAAGCATTGCAACTAATGAGTTAGTTGCGGGATGATGTGTTACAGAACGAGTAAAGAGACTTGCCGATAACGAGATTAAACTAGGTATTGAGATACCGGCGATCGAATCTTGAGCAAGTAACATACCGATGACAAAAGGAACAACGTATGTTGTTATGCAGTTTGACCGATAAAGATCTTCGTAGAATATGTAGGAGCCAATATGAGTATCCAGGTTTCGCTATTGGTTATTGACCGGAGACGTGTCTCGGTCATGTCTACATAGTTCTCAAACCCGTAGGGTCCACATGCTTAAAGTTCGATGACGGTTATACTATGAGTTTATGGTTTTTGATGTACTGAAGGTAGTTCGGAGTCCAGGATATAATCACGGACATGACGAGGAGTCTCGAAATGTTCAAGACGTAAAGATCGATATATTGGACGACTATATTTGGATACCAGAATGGTTCCGGGTGAGATCGGGATAATACCGGAGCACCGGAAGGTTATCGGAACCCTCCAGGAGGTATATGGGCCTTAATGGGCTTTAGTGGAAAGGAGGGAGAAGGAGCAAGGGAGGGGGCGCGCCCCCCCAAGCCCAATCCGAATTGGGAAGGGGGCCGACCCCCCTTTCCTTCCTCCCTCCTTCCTCTTCCTTCCCTCTCCCTCTCCAAATAGGAAAAGGAGGAGTCCTACTCCCGGTGGGAGTAGGACTCCCCCCTTGGGCGCGCCTCCTCCCCTTGGCCGGCCCTCTCCTCCCCTCCTTTATATACGAAGGAGAGGGCACCCCATAGACACAACAATTGATCTCTTGGATCTTTTAGCCGTGTGCGGTGCCCCTCTCCACCATAGTCCACCTCGATAATATTGTAGCGGTGCTTAGGCGAAGCCCTACGACAGTAGAACATCAACATCGTCACCACGCCATCGTGCTGACGAAACTCTCCCTCAAAGCTCGGCTGGATCGGAGTTCGAGGGACGCCATCAAGTTGAACGTGTGCATAACTCGGAGGTGCCGTGCGTTCGGTACTTGATCAGTCGGATTATGAAAACGTACGACTACATCAACCGCATTGTGCTAACGCTTCCGCTTTCGGTCTACGAGGGTACGTGGACACACTCTCCCCTCTCGTTACTATGCATCACCATGATCTTGCATGTGCGTAGGATTTTTTTTGAAATTACTACGTTCCCCAACAGTGGCATCCGAGCTTGGTTATATGCGTTGATGTTATATGCACAAGTAGAACACAAGTCAGTTATGGGCGATACAAATCATACTGCTTACCAGCATGTCATACTTTGGTTCGGCGGTATTGTTGGATGAAGCGGCCCAGACCGACATTACGCGTACGCTTACGCGAGGCTGGTTCTACCGACGTGCTTTGCACACAGGTGGCTGGCGGGTGTCAGTTTCTCCAACTTTAGTTGAACCGAGTGTGGCTACGCCCGGTCCTTGAAAAGGTTAAAACATCACTAACTTGACAAACTATCGTTGTGGTTTTGATGCGTAGGTAAGAATGGTTCTTGCTCAGCCCGTAGAAGCCACGTAAAACTTGCAACGACAAAGTAGAGGACGTCTAACTTGTTTTTGCAGGGCATGTTGTGATGTGATATGGTCAAGACATGACGCTATATTTTATTGTATAAGATGATCATGTTTTGTAACCGAGTTACCGGCAACTGCCAGGAGCCATATGGTTGTCGCTTTATTGTATGCAATGCAATCGCCCTGTAATTGCTTTACTTTATCACTAAGCGGTAGCGATAGTCGTAGAAGCAATAGTTGGCGAGACGACAACGATGCTACGATGGAGATCAAGGTGTCGCACCGGTGACGATGGTGATCATGACGGTGCTTCGGAGATGGAGATCACAAGCACAAGATGATGATGGCCATATCATATCACTTATATTGATTGCATGTGATGTTTATCTTTTATGCATCTTATTTTGCTTTGATTGACGGTAGCATTATAAGATGATCTCTCACTAAATTTCAAGATAAAAGTGTTCTCCCTGAGTATGCACCGTTGCCAAAGTTCGTCGTGCCCAGATACCACGTGATGATCGGGTGTGATAAGCTCTACGTCCATCTACAACGGGTGCAAGCCAGTTTTGCACACACAGAATACTCAAGTTAAACTTGACGAGCCTAGCATATGCAGATATGGCCTCGGAACATTGAGACCGAAAGGTCGAGCGTGAATCATATAGTAGATATGATCAACATAGTGATGTTCACCATTGAAAACTACTCCATTTCACGTGATGATCGATTATGATTTAGTTGATTTGGATCACGTGATCACTTAGATGTTTAGAGGGATGTCTATCTAAGTGGGAGTTCTTAAATAATATGATTAATTGAACTTAGATTTATCATGAACTTAGTACCTGCTAGTATTTTGCATGTCTATGTTTGTTGTAGATAGATGGCTCGTGCTGTTGTTCCGTTGAATTTTAATGCGTTCCTTGAGAAAGCAAAGTTGAAAGATGATGGTAGCAATTACACGGACTGGGTCCGTAACTTGAGGATTATCCTCATTGCTGCATAGAAGAATTACATCCTGGAAGCACTGCTAAGTGCCAAACCTGCTGCAGGAGCAACACCAGACTGGCAGAGCAAAGATGATGACTACTCGATAGTTCAGTGTGCCATGCTTTACGGCTTAGAACTGGGACTTCAACAACGTTTTGAATGTCATGGAGTGAGGGAGTCCTGGATTAGGGGGTCTCCGGACAGCCGGACTATATCCTTTGGCCGGACTGTTGGACTATGAAGATACAAGATTGAAGACTTCGTCCCGTGTCCGGATAGGACTCTCCATAGCGTGGAAGGCAAGCTTGGCAATATAGATATGTAGATCTCCTCCCTTGTAACCGACTATGTGTAACCCTAGCCCCCTCCGGTGTCTATATAAACCGGAGGGTTTAGTCCGTAGGACAACAACAATCATACCATAGGCTAGCTTCTAGGGTTTAGCCTCTACGATCTCGTGGTAGATCAACTCTTGTAATACTCACATCATCAAGATCAATCAAGAAGGACGTAGGGTATTAACTCCATCAAGAGGGCCCGAACCTGGGTAAACATCGTGTCCCCCGCCTCCTATTACCATCCGCCTTAGACGCACAGTTCGGGACCCCCTACCCGAGATCCGTCGGTTTTGACACCGACATTGGTGCTTTCATTGAGAGTTCCACTGTGCCGTCACCGTAAGGCTTGATGGCTCCTTCGATCATCGGTAACGATGCGGTCCAGGGTGAGGTTTTCCTCCCCAGACAGATCTCCGTATTCGGCGGCTTCGCACTGCGGGCCAACTCGCTTGGCCATTTGGAGCAGATCGAGAGGGATAGACCCCACCATGGAGGCCGCACTCTCAGTGGCGATGGAGCCGGATACTGACTTCACCCCTTACGAGAGCCGTGTTGCCGAACCACTCGATTCGTCTCTGGCCACGGACTCCGAGCCGCCTGCGTCCGTGCCTATCAAATCCGATTGGGCGCCGATCATGGAGTTCACCTCCACGGATATCTTTCAGCACTCACCTTTCGGCGACGTGCTAAATTCATTAAGGTCTCTCTCCTTGTCAGGAGATCCTTGACCGAACTATGTCCGGCTAGAATGGGACGCGGACGACGAAGAAATTCGCTGCCCACCCACCACCCACTTAGTAGCCTCTGTCGATGATTTAACCGACATGCTCGATTCGACTCCGAAGACATCAACGACATGGACGACGATGCAGGAGTGGAACAGGAGAGAGTTGGGGATTTCGTTATTTTCATATTTGAGTTTTCTCAAATTTTGAGAATAGGATCATTTGATTTTATTTATTTTATCATCAATTATTTCGATTACAAAAATATGAGAGAGGGAATAAAATGAATTTCCTAAAATAAAGAAATATTGAGGATTTAATAATAAAATCAAATAAGATTTTATTTCGGAGTTTTTCGGTGTTTTATTTGAATTTAGGAAAAATGTGCGTTTTTCAAAATTGCATTTAGGTCCCAAATAAATGTTCACCTTGTGCGGCTTGATTTTAGAAGCCCGTGAAAATTTATTTCGGAATTTTTGGAGTCCGTTTAGTATTTCTTTTTATTTTTCTTCCGAGCGGAATAATTATTTTTAAAAAAAGAACCGACCTAACGGGCCGGCCCGACTAGGACTCCGGCCCGACTAGGGTATATAAGCCGGGGCAGCCCACCCGGGGGAAACCCTAGCCCAGCCACCCGACCCGACCCCGCGCCGCCGCCGCCGCCCGCCGGATTCCGCCGCCGAGGTTCGCCGCCGCCTCGACTTCCGTGCCATCGTTTAAAAAAAGATCGATTTTCGTCGGTTTTTTTAGTTTCAGTTTTTTTAAATAGATCAGTTTTTCCGGTTTATTTAAATAGCGAGCGTTCGTCCGTTCGTTCGTTCTAGCGAGCGTTCGTCGTTTTTCTTTTTCTCGAATTAAATCCGCGATTTTTCTGATTGTGATTCCTGATCCGATTTTTGTTTTAGTCTAACTTTTCGCTCGTTTATCGCAATCAGGCGATTCAAGCGCCTAGAGTTTCTTCTCGAAACCCTCTATCCGTTTAACCAACTTAAACAAGATTTTGCTACTGTAAAATTCGCCCTAGATCCAGATTACTAGAACAAAGTTGTTTTTCTTTCGCCGTTTGACTTTCGTTGCTTCGTTCGATTTGATTCTTTCGCCAACCGGAGTTCTTAAGTTGAACCTTCTGGTTAGATCTCTTATTTGAGTTTTACCTGTGCATTAGATGAGTACTTATTGTATGCTTGTTTGTTTGTCTGCGATAGAATACCCAGAGTGCGCCGCTTGTTACTTCGAATCTCTAGGTTTCGCGGATCATCAGTAAGGCAAGTAACACTTTGATCATACCTTTTCTACTACCCACTTTTATTGCATTAGATCAATCCTCACACATTGCATGATTAGGATCTAATTAAATTGTGGGATGGGAAGTAGTTGAGGTAGTACCTAATACCTGTTTATTATCAAACCTTTGGGAGTTACTTCTACGTTTGCTTATTATGCCATGCTATGCTAGTAGACGTGGATTGGGTGAGTGATATCCATGACAGATGTGAGATTGTTAATTAATGGTTTATCTAAGGTGGCAACTTAAACACACATTTGGGTGGATTGAGGCACCTGGGTATTCCAGGACTTGCCTGTTTTCTTTTGGACCGCCACCCAGGCTCAAAGGGATCATGAGACTATTCATACTAGAAACTTCCGTGTGCAGCCACAAGCTATTATGGGCTCAAGCATAGTTGACTAAGTTGTGCGAACTCTTACAGTGGTAGACTACCAGATGTAGGGGATGTAGGTGGTACGGTCTACCCGATCGTAAGGTGCAAGCGCTTCTGAAAGACTATGTCTCGGTCATCCGTCTTCTCAAACACCATGTAGTGCGAGAAACCAAACGGAGGCGATCGAGTCTTGTGGGGAAAAGTGCGTAAACCTCTGCAGAGTGTAACAAACTAATCATGATTAGCCGTGTCCCCAGTTATGGACATCTTGAGTATCTAGTACTTGGATTTTCATGTGAATCTCAACATGTTACTCTAAATTAATTTTGTTGGGTTATGTTTAATGATGATGCTTAATTGGGATTGAGAATGCTGTCAACCATTCTCAATGTTTAACCACTACCATGATAGTTAAATAAATTTATTCCTTTGAAGTAGGAAAAAATTGGCTTTACGCAAAACTGTAACCATAGAGCTTTCCACCAGCCAAATATGCATATAGTATAGCTGTTTCATTCCATTACTCTCTATGTGTTACATTGCCAGCATATTCCATGTGCTGACCTGTTTCGTGCTGCAACGTTAATGTTGCAGACTTTTTAGACAACGATGAAGGAGTTTTTAGGTCGTGGTTCTATACTCAGTGATGCCGTTGGAGTTGATGGACTCACTTATCTTCCAAGCCTTCCGCTGTTAACATTATTAGATGGCCTTAAGCCATATTTATTGTAATAAGTTCTCTTTTGAGACACTCGATGTAATAAGTGTGTGATTGCTACTCTGCTATAAATCCTCCGAGTACTGTGTGGTGTCAGCATTACTGATCCAGGGATGACACCGGAGCACAGAGATCAGACCGTTTGAGGTTTGGTCGCTACAGAGATGGTATCAGAGCACACGCTGACTGTAGGACACGACCACTAGGCAAAAGACCTAGATCACTATCCATTGTCTTCTCTTCTGACTTCTCATCTTTTCTACTCTTTAGGATGGCGGATGCGAGGAACAAGTTCACACAACCGGATGAAGATACACCCTTTGGACGACACTTGAAGGAAGTCACTAGATACCTGAACATAGGAGTACCAAGCTTCACGGGAACCTACAACGCCACTTTACCTGAAGAAGAGCGCTGGATGATTCAAGTTCAAGTTCCAGGAAGGACGTTCATGCCAGTCACTGAGCCCATAGAGTTTTCTTTTGATGCACCAACTTGGAGTTTAGGAAAGAGCATGGCAGCTCACATCGCCATGGGACGCATTGGAGAAGTCTACCGCAAGGATCTCAAAGATACTATCTACCAGATTTGTGGACGCCAAGATGAGCACTGGGAGATGATCAGCACCATGAAGGATAGGTCAATCGCAGCTTTTATCCTGGAGTTAAATCAGCACATTCGACGACAGGAGAACCAGATGTGCGCCGACATGATAGATCTGAAGAAGGCTAAGACAAGAATCAATGAACTAGAGGAAGAACTAAAGGCTACACGTGAAGATTATGAAGAGGAAATTGAAGTATTGGTGGAGAAGAATGACGACCTGATCAAGAATATTGGAATATTTATGGGAGGCCCTACACTAGTAGATGAAGATGAAGAACCCAAGGAAATTAGCCCGGAAGACTACATCATCATCGACGGCACCGACTCGGAACCAGATAGTAGCGATGATGACTATGTTGATGAAGCTGGAGCAGATATCATGGAGTCT
Source organism: Triticum urartu (assembly GCF_003073215.2). NCBI lineage: Eukaryota > Viridiplantae > Streptophyta > Magnoliopsida > Poales > Poaceae > Triticum > Triticum urartu. The sequence continues at coordinate 46,799,603 of NC_053023.1, forward strand.
GCAACCGAAGAATATTTCTAGTAGACCACCCCATTAGTAGAAGTAGTCCACCATGTAAATATAGTAGTCCGAGCACTTTTGCGATAGTTAGATCGATTGTATGCCTTTGTTTGATTGATTGAAGTGAATTGTTTGCTTTTGCCTCATGTGCATATGGGTAGTGTTTTCTATTTAGACCCCCTCTATTCTTATATCTCATCTCTTCTAAACCCTCAGATGCCTCCGAGACGTGACCCCGGATTTGCCTTTCCACCGGAGCTCACCCAGTTGATCCAGCAGTAGAACACATTGATGCAGTTGCTAGTCCAGAATCAGAATCAAGGGAACAACAACAACAACCCACCACCACCACCACATGTTGACCACTTAGCCCGTTTTCTTAGGCTGAATCCGCCGGTGTTTTCCAGTAGCACCGAGCCGATAGTAGCAGATAATTGGCTCCGCAAGACAGCTAGGGAGTTGACCACAGCAGGATGCACAGATGCGGAGAAGGTGAAGTTTGCCGCACATCAGCTAGAAGGACCCGCAGCATCATGGTGGGAGAATTTCACAGCCACTTTCCCAGTTGACACTGTCACATGGGACCAGTTTCAGCAGGCTTTTCGTACTGCCCATGTTTCAGCAGGAGCTATGGCCATGAAGAAGCGTGAGTCTCGCAACTTGCGCCAAGGAGGACGGACAGTTGGCCAGTATGTGGAGGAGTTTAGTAAGTTAGCACGTTATGCCCCAGATGACGTCGCTATGGATGCAGCTAAGCAGGAGAAGTTTCTGGAAGGACTGAATGATGAGTTGAGCATGCAGTTGATGGTAGCAACCTTCAACAACTACCAGGAGTTGGTAGATCATGCTCTTATGATTGAAGGGAAGCAGCAGCAAATTAAGAATCGCAAGAGGAAGTATGGACAAGGGAAGTACAATTCAGGAGCTCAACAGAAGCCACGTTTTACCCCTAGACCAGGAGGACATTTTCAGCATACCCATGGAGGAGGTAGATCGCACAATCACAATGGAACCAAGATTGGTAATGGCAATGGAGGAAGCAACGGCCAGAACCGCACCAACCCATCAACCCCAGCCAAGAAGGACCTAAGCCAAGTCACTTGTTTTAAGTGTCAGAAGACCGGACATTATGCCAATGAATGTCCTGAAGGCCAAAATGGCAATGGAAGTTCTGGGAAGAAGCCGAACCCTTTCAACATGGGACAGGTGAACCACGTTAGCGTGGAGGAGGTTGAAGCTCAGCCCGATGCAGTAATAGGTAAGTTTTTGGTTAAGTCATTTATTGCACTCGTTCTTTTTGATATTGGTGCATCGCATTCATACATCTCAAGGGGATTTGTGGATAAGTATAACCTACCAACCCAAGCCCTTAGGTCACCCATGTTAGTAACCTCGCCCGAAGGAGAGTATGTGGCTAGTCTATGGTGTGATCGGTTACCATTAAGGATTGGTAACTATGTTTTTCCCTCAGACCTAATAGTATTGGAATCCCAAGGATTGGATGTGATATTAGGCATGGATTGGTTATCAAAGTATGAAGGGAATATAGAATGTGCTAGTAAGTCAATTTTTCTTACCGCCCTAGAAGGGAGAAGGATCAAGTATGTATCCCGGCATGTGCCAAAGAGGACTCAAGTAAATTGCTTAACAGGAGTTGTGCAGGAGGAAGTACCAGTGGTAAGGGATTTCCCTGATGTATTTCCAGAGGAGTTGCCAGGCATGCCACTGGATAGAGATATTGAGTTTTTGATTGAGCTATTGCCAAGCACAGGTCCAATATCAAAGAGACCATATAGGATGCCCGCAAAGGATTTGGTGGAAATTAAGAAGCAGATTAAGGAGTTACTGGATAAAGGATATATTCGCCCAAGTTCTTCACCTTGGGGATCGCCAGTACTACTAGTGGAGAAGAAGGAACGATCAAGAACAAGTACCCACTACCAATGATCAATGATCTGTTTGATCGATTGCAAGGAGCTAAGGTATTTTCCAAGATCGATCTGCGATTAGGATACCACCAGTTGAAGATTCGAGAATAGGATATTCCGAAGACAGCTTTTACCACCAGGTATGGGCTGTATGAGTATACCGTTATGTCATTTGGTCTGACTAACGCACCTACATATTTTATTAACATGATGAACAAAGTGTTTATGGAGTTTTTGGATAAGTTCGTCGTAGTGTTCATTGATGATATCCTGGTTTACTCGAAGAATAAAGAGGAGCATAAGGAGCATTTGCGTTTGGTACTTGGAAAGCTCAGAGAACATCAATTATATGCCAACTTCAGCAAATGTGAGTTTTGGTTGAAGGAAGTAGGATTCCTCGGACACGTTATATCTGGAGAAGGTATAGCAGTTAATCCCACTAAAGTTGAAACCGTGACCAAGTGGGAAGCCCCAACAACAGTTGGAGAGATCCGGAGTTTTCTTGGACTCGCAGGATACTACCGGAGATTTATTGAGAATTTCTCAAAGATTGCGAAGCCTATGACTGAGTTGCTGAAGAAAGATACCAAGTTCATATGGACAGAGGAATGTGAGGCCAGTTTCCAGGAGTTGAAGAAACGCTTAGTTACCTCACCAGTATTGATTTTGCCAAACCAGACCAAAGATTATGAGGTGTATTGCGACGCTTCACGTCGAGGACTTGGAGCAGTGCTTATGTAGGAAGGGAGAGTTGTTTCATATGCCTCAAGACAACTGAAACCTCATGAGTTGAATTATGCCATGCATGACTTGGAATTAGCAGCCGTAGTGCATGCATTGAAAACATGGAGACATTTCCTCATTGGAAATCATTGTGAGGTGTACACGGATCATAAGAGTTTGAAGTACATTTTCACCCAGAAGGAGTTGAATCTCAGACAAAGGAGATGGTTGGATCTTATTAAGGATTATGACATGAAATTGCATTATCACCCCGGAAAGGCTAATGTAGTAGCTGACGCATTAAGCCGTAAGAGCCATGTCAATACATTAATGACGGGAGAAATACCAAGGGGGTTAGCAGAAAATCTTCGTGAACTGTGTTTGGAAATAGTTCCGAGAGGCTATGTAGCAGCATTGGAGATTCAGTCAACCTTGATGGATAGAATCAGAGAAGCTCAAAAAGATGACAAAGAGATTGCCTCTATAAAGGAGAAACTGAGCAAAGGAAAAGCTAAAGGATTTCGTGAGGATGAGCACGACACCCTATGGTTTGAAGACCGTGTTTACGTGCCCAATGACCCGGAGATCAGGAAGTTGATACTGCAAGAGGCACATGATTCACCATATTCGATTCACCCAGGAAATACCAAGATGTATTTGGATTTGAAGGATATTTTCTGGTGGACCGCAATGAAGAAGGATATTGCGGAGTATGTAGCAGTTTGTGATGTATGTCATAGAGTAAAGGCAGAGCATCAAAAGCCAGCAGGATTGTTACAACCATTACCGATACCCGAATGGAAGTGGGATAATCTAGGCATGGATTTTATCACAGGATTACCCAGGACCCGTTCAGGCTATGACTCAATTTGGGTTGTAGTCGATCGATTGACAAAAGTAGCTCATTTCATCCTAGTAAAGACCACTTACACCAGTGCTAAGTTGGCAAAGATATACATGACCATGATCGTATGTTTGCATGGAGTTCCAAGGAATATCGTATCAGATAGAGGAACCCAGTTTACCTCAAAGTTCTGGAAGCAGTTGCACGAAACTTTGGGTACCAGGCTAGAATTCAGTACAGCTTTTCATCCATAGACAGATGGACAGACCGAGAGAGTCAATCAGATTTTGGAGGATATGCTGAGAGCTTGTGCGCTAGATTATGGATCTAGTTGGGACGATAATTTGCCATATGCAGAGTTCTCTTACAACAACAGTTATCAAACCAGTTTAAAGATGGCCCCTTTCAAAGCTTTGTACGGAAGGAGGTGCAGGACACTGTTATCGTGGGACAAAGTTGGAGACCGCCAGTTGTTTGGACCTGACTTGATTAAAGAGTCTGAACAGAAGGTGAAGTTGATCCGCGATAGGCTCAAGGTAGCCCAGTCTAGACAGAAAAGTTATGCAGATTCTAAACGTAAGGAGACAGTTTATGAAGTTGGAGATAGAGCCTATCTTCGAGTATCTCCACTTCGGGGAACAAAGCGTTTTGGGGTTAAAGGGAAGTTAGCGCTGCGATTTGTAGGACCATATCGAGTTTTGGAGCGTATGGGAGAAGTGGCCTACAAGTTGGAATTGCCCGAAGGATTGTCAGGAGTTCATGATGTGTTCCACGTTTCTCAGTTAAAGAAATGTCATGCGGAGATGGCTGACATACCGTTGAGAGACACAGTGTCCTTGGAAACTATTCAGTTGGATAACGATTTGACCTACGAGTTGAAACCAGTTAAGATTCTCGAGTTTGCCAGCCGAGTTAGCCGCAACAAGGTTATCAAGTTTTGCAAAGTTCAGTGGAGCCACCACACGGAGGATGAAGCCACCTGGGAACGAGAGGAAGATTTACTCAAGGACCACCCTCACCTATTTTCTAGCCAACCCGAATCTCAAGGGCGAGATTCATCTTAAGGGGGGTAGGTTTGTAACATCCCAAATTTTCAATTTGGAATGTTATACATTAGATCATCAATGCATATCATATTTTATTTTGCATTTTGGTTGATCCTAGAAATTCTACGCAACTCAATGACCCACGGAGAGAGTTGGTGATTTCGTTATTTTCATATTTGAGTTTTCTCAAATTTTGAGAATAGGATCATTTGATTTTATTTATTTTATCATCAATTATTTATATTACAAAATATGAGAGAGGGAATAAAATGACTTTCCCAAAATAAAGAAATATTGAGGATTTAATAATAAAATCAAATAAGATTTTATTTCGGAGTTTTTCGGTGTTTTATTTGAATTTAGGAAAAATTTGCGTTTTTCAAAATTGCATTTAGGTCCCAAATAAATGTTCACCTTGTGCGGCTTGATTTTAGAAGCCCGTGAAAATTTATTTCGGAATTTTTGGAGTCCGTTTAGTATTTCTTTTTATTTTTCTTCCGAGCGGAATAATTAAAAAAAAAACGAACCGACCTAACGGGCCGTGTTCGACTAGGACTCCGGCTCGACTAGGGTATATAAGCCGGGGCAGCCCACCCGGGGGAACCCTAGCCCAGCCACCCGACCCGACCCCGCGCAGCCGCCCGCCGCCGCCACCGCCCGCCGCCGCCCGCCGGATTCCGCCGCCGAGGTTCGCCGCCGCCTCGACTTCCGTGCCATCGTTTAAAAAAAGATCGGTTTTCGTCGGTTTTTTTTAGTTTCGGTTTTTTTAAATAGATTGGGTTTTCCAGTTTATTTAAATAGCGAGCGTTCGTCCGTTCGTTCGTTCTAGCGAGCGTTCGTTGTTTTTCTTTTTCTCGGATTAAATCCGCGATTTTTCTGATCGCGATTCCTGATCCGATTTTCGTTTTAGTCTAACTTTTCGCTCGTTTATCAGAATCAGGTGATTCAAGCGCCTAGAGTTTCGTCTCAAAACCCTCTATCCGTTTAACCAACTTAAACAAGATTTTGCTACTGTAAAATTTTCCCTAGATCCACATTACTAGAACGAAGTTGTTTTCTTTCGCCGTTTGACTTTCGTTGCTTCGTTCGATTTGATTCTTTTGCCAACCGGAGTTCTTAAGTTGAACCTTCTGGTTAGATCTCTTATTTGAATTTTACCTGTGCATTAGATGAGTACTTATTGTATGCTTGTTTGTTTGTCCGCGATAGAGTACCTGGAGTGCGCCGCTTGTTACTTCGAATCTCTAGGTTTCTCGGATCATCAGCAAGGCAAGTAACACTTTGATCATACCTTTTCTACTACCTAGTTTTATTGCATTAGATCAATCCTCACACATTGTATGATTAGGATCTAATTAAATTGTGGGATGGGAAGTAGTTGAGGTAGTACCTAATACCTGTTTATTATCACACCTTTGGGAGTTACTTCTACGTTTGCTTATTATGCCATGCTATGCTAGTAGACGTGGATTGGGTGAGTGATATCCATGACAAATGTGAGATTGTTAATTAATGGTTTATCTAAGGTGGCAACTTAAACACACAGCTGGGTGGATTGAGGCACCTGGGTATTCCAGGACTTGCCTGTTTTCTTTTGGACCGCCACCCAGGCTCAAAGGGATCATGAGACTATTCATACTAGAAACTTCCGTGTGCAGCCACAAGCTATTATGGGCTCTAGCATAGTTGACTAAGTTGTGCGAACTCTGACAGTGGTAGACTAGCAGATGTAGGGGATGTAGGTGGTACGGTCTACCCGATCGTAAGGTGCAAGCGCTTCTGAAAGACTATGTCTCGGTCATCCGTCTTCTCAAACACCATGTAGTGCGAGAAACCAAACGGAGGCGATCGAGTCTTGTGGGGAAAAATGCGCAAACCTCTGCAGAGTGTAACAAACTAATCATGATTAGCCGTGTCCCCGGTTATGGACATCTTGAGTATCTAGTACTTGGATTTTCATGTGAATCTCAACATGTTACTCTAAATTAATTTTGTTGGGTTATGTTTAATGATGATGCTTAATTGGGATTGAGAATGCTGTCAACCATTCTCAATGTTTAACACTACCATGATAGTTAAATAAATTTATTCCTTTGAAGTAGGGAAAAATTGGCTTTACGCAAATTAAACTATAACCATAGAGCTTTCCACCAGCCAAATATGCATATAGTATAGCTGTTTCATTCCATTACTCTATATGTGTTACATTGCCAGCATATTCCATGTGCTGACCCGTTTCGGGCTGCGACGTTAATGTTGCAGACTTTTTAGACAACGATTAAGGAGTTTTTAGGTCGTGGTTCTATACTCAGTGATGCCGTTGGAGTTGATGGACTCACTTATCTTCCATGCCTTCCGTTGTTAACATTATTAGATGGCCTTAAGCCATATTTATTGTAATAAGTTCTCTTTTGAGACACTCGATGTAATAAGTGTGTGATTGCTACTCTGCTATAAATCCTCCGAGTACTGTGTGGTGTCAGCATTACTGATCCAGGGATGACACCGAAGCACAGAGATCATACCGTTTGAGGTCTGCTCGCTACACTGGTCCATTTGGCACCATCACAGTTAGTGGAAATATTGAGCGTTCTCTACGCGCGGAAGAACGTGCGGCGGCTTTAACAGCCGAGCACTAGACGACCTCACCAACCAGAATAAATGATAGGTCGTCAAGACCGCAGACACGGTTCGACGAGTCCGGCGCATTACTAGATATACCTGAGATTGGTTTGATGGTTAAACCTTCATAGACGGTACCAGGGGCTTCCCGCGTGTAATCAGGGCTAGTTCGTCTCAACTTGACTTATCTTGAATTTTAATGGTTTATCGAGAATAACCAATTTTTTGGCACGACAACTTTCACCTAAGTTCTTCTCTTTTATAGATGACAATCGTGCTGCACCCGTCCAGGACACGACACAACAGAGATACAGGCGCATACGTGCAGCAGGGACCCGCTCAAAGGTTTCTTTTCAGATTAAGACCCTGCGTAAACCTTTTTTACTGTCTCTTGTTGTTCACATCCTCCGGATACTCAATACAACCGAGAAGGATGCTGACGTTATTGGCATTTCGCCACGTCAGAATATTGCACGTACCTAGACACTCGGGGTTTATTATTAAGGGCATTGTTCAGCCCGACATATGTTATAAAGACCGAATACCTTAGGGAGTGTTCGGCGTTGCGAGTTTGGCCTTATATGCATCAGCTCCAAATCATGTCTTTGGTCAAATGTTGGGTTTTCCCGGCTCCCGTGTTTTGCTACCTTACGTTCCGCTCTATCGGCTAAGGCGGCACCGGGAGAACTACTGCGATTGTGCCCTGGTTCATCCGGATGAGCACCTTAGTAGAGAAAGCCGAAAACTGACTGTCACGATAAAGCGCGAGACTGGTCAACCACTCGATGACTTAGTGGAATCTTCAGGATTCCTCCGCATTAACGAAGGGCCGTTTCCCGGTCATGTACGTACGCGCACCGTATTCGGGTGAGCGCGGAGGTACCAGGGGCTATATAGTAGTCCCACCGTCAAACTCCTATGGCTAAGTGAAAGTGTTAAAGCAATATAGTCCGATTGCCTTGTTCGCTGCGCTACCACCTCCTTAATGGACCAAGACATTGGATCAAGTGTGAATACGCATTTTTTGTGAACACCCCTGCATTATATGCGTGGGGGCTAAAGTCGATGACTGCAAACTTTCAGGTTATATACATATATACATAAACGGCCGCACAGGAGGCATCATAATACTTTCAGGCAAAAGTATAAACACATCCTTTATAATTCAATAAAATATTGTTTTTACATTGGGAATACATGTCACTAGAACATAATATTCTTCGAGCACTGAGCCTCTATTGAAGGAGTGCCTTCAAGGACTTCTTCAAAGTAGTGCTCGGCAGAGTACTCGGCCTATGACCGAACTCTGGGTTGCAATAGCGGTGGCCTCCATCTCTGCCCAGTATGTCTTGATACGGGCAAGTGCCATACGCGCACCCTCTATGCACGCCGACCTCTTCATAGCGTCGATGTGCGGCACAACACCAAGGAACTGTTGCACTAAACTAAAATAAATATTCGTCCTTGGCCCTTCCGTCCACAGATGATCCACAACAGACCTCATGGCAAGCCCAGACAACCTATGGAGCTCGGCCCACTTGGCCATTCGCTCATTCAACAGCAGCGGACGCACTGGAACATGGAACTGTGACCAGAACAGCTTTTCCACTTCACGATCTTTTTGATCCTTGAAGTACTCGGCCGCATCAGCAGCACTTGCTGCCAAATCCACGTATGCGTCTACAGAACTCCATAGTTGATCAAGAGGGGCATACTTCAGATCTCTGAACTTCGTCCACAACAAAAAGGGCTTCCCAGCCGCGATATCTCCAGCTTGACGCAGCTCCTCCTTCGCCGCTCTGATTTTGGAGCTGGCTTCCTTGGCTGCTACCATGGCCTTCTCCAGGTCCGTCGCCTTCGCTCAGCTTTCTTTTTCAAGAAGCTGGTAACGGTCGGCGTCATCTTTCAACTCAACGTCCATATTGGCTATTTTTTCCTTGCTTTGGCAATGCACAGCCTATTCGGCTCGCAGCTCTTCGACCGCCTTTAGAGCGGCCGCATCATATTCCTGGCTTATTCCTTGGCTCGGGCAAGTTCCGCCCAAAGGGGCTCCACGGCGGCAGCTCCATCTGCAGTCACAACATATTAAAGGTACTGACATCATGCTCCTCTTACTATGTGTTGATTACCGGAGAAATCACATACCCTATGCCTCGTCGAGCCGCTTGTTGACAAGCACGATGTCGGCATCTGCCGCATCAAATTACCGCTTCAGCTCGGCAAACTCATCAGTCCGGCTAGCCACCGGACCTTCAGCCACCTGCACATGAAGGCTGCCTGATTATTACCTGGGACTATGATCCTCTATTTGCTGCCATTCTCAACGACAACCGGAGTCTCAAGGGCTACTATCTGCATAGGGCACACCTAACGTGTGCAGTACTGTCAAAAACATACACTATTTCACGTACCTCAAAGCCTTTCAATAGACTCATAAAAGCTTCATGCAACCCGCTTTCGGCGTATGAAATCCTCTCAATCACCATACCCATTAGCGTACGATGCGCTTCTGAGATGGTCGCTTGCTCCAGAAGATCCTTCAGTGCGTCCGATCGCACACCGGATGGTTCCGGACTCTTTCTGTTGCTCTCTTTAGGAGCCGAATAATGAGGACTTCGGGTGGCTGAAGGATTACCCTTTGGCCTTGGCGGATCAGGAGAAACCCTCCACGACGACACTTCAAGGTCGCCCGCCTCATGAGGCGCGGTGGCATGGGGAGGTGTTTCGCTCTCCATCATCTCCGGAAAAAGATCCTCCGAAGACGAACTCTGTCGAGAAGGGCTACGATCTGAACTACAAACATATATGCTTCGATTATTGTCTTCAGAAGTAATGTAGGATATTTTTACTATTAAGTACTTTTTGTTTACTTACAGCTCGGTAGAGGGCTGATCCCCTTGCGGGCACTGTGCGGCAAGAGTACCCTCCGAGGCAGGACCCTCTGGCGAAGATTTCTTCCCCCGTTTGGAAACCTTTGTTTCCGGGTCTTCAGAGGCGGTCCTATTCCTTCCTTGGGGAGAGGGAATTTCAGATTCTTCTCCCTGGTTGTCCTCCTTCGCGGAGGCGCTAATTCCCCCGGTTTGGATGAATAATGAGTGAGACCTGCTTTCAGCCTCTTTATTTCCCCCTTTATCTTCCCCTGCGGGCGCCTGATAAGGCGCCGGCTTGAGCATTCTGGCTAGTACTGGATTGGCCGAGCCTTCGGGAAGGGGGGCCGAACACCTAATCATCTTTGCCTTTGTTACCCAGTCCTGGTCAAAGAGCGACTTTTCAGAATGATGTTATGATAAATAAGAAGACAACGTGTTTGGCCACGGGATTACTTACTTGGGTATCTGGGCAATTACAACTCAGACCCGCATCCTCGGTGGTATCCGAACACTTTATTTGTGGTCCGAAGAAAAATTTGTACATCTCTTCGAGCGTCATGCCGAGGAAGTGCTGAATAGTTTGCGGTCCTTTCGGGTTGAACTCCCACATACGGAGGGGTCAACATTTGCAAGGCGGGACTCGACGAACTAGCATGACTTGCATTACCATGACCAGGCTGACATCTCTCTCGAGGAGATCTCGGATGCGACTCTGCAATATCGGCACGTCATTTACTAGCCCTCGGTCCAGCCCCTTGTTGATCCATGACGTTAGTTGTGGTGGGAGGCCCGAGCGAAAGGCAGGGGTGGCTACCCACTTGGTACTATGGGGAGCTGTGATATAAAACCACTCCCGTTGCCATAAACCGGACACATCTGGGAAGGAACCCTCTGGCCATGGAACATCAGCACTTTTGCTTATCACGGCACCTCCGCACTCTGCGTGTCGCCCCTCGATTATCTTCGGCTTCACATTGAAAGTTTTGAGCCATAGGCCAAAGTGGGGGGTAATGCGGAGGAAGGCCTCACACACCACAATGAACGACGAGATGTGAAGGATGGAATCTGGGACCAGGTCATGGAAGTCCAGCCCATAATAGAACATGAGCCCTCTGACAAAGGGATCCAGAGCGAGGCCTAGCCCTTGGAGGAAGTGAGAGATGAATACAACGCTCTCGCCGGGTTCGGGAGTGGGTATGACCTGCCCTCGAGCAGGCAGCCTGTGCGAGATTTCGAGGGTCAAATACCTGGCCTCTCTTAGCTTCTTGATGTCTTCCTCTATGATAGAGGAAGGCATCCACCGACCTTGAAGGTTGGATCCGGACATGGTTGAAGGTCCGAAGTGACTGACCTGAGCCTTGGGTGTTGGAACTCGAGGCAGGGGAAGGATTCGATTAAGTACGAGAGGGAAAAAAGGACAGGCCTTGGCCTCTTTATAAAAAGGGTGAATATCAAGCGTCCTCCCCATGGCCGTTTGGGACTTGCCTAAAATCGAGGAGTCATACCAATGGGCACGTTTGGGTTACCCACGTCCGTATTGATGAGAATCCCGTAATAAGGGGGACACGATCTCTGGTTCGACAAGACGTGTCAAGAAAACCGCCTCGCGATATGTGCAGTGCTGGTTGAGAAAAATGGTTTGAATAATGACCGGGCCATGGCATGATGTCATGTTGCTAAACGTGTCAGCAGATTAGATTTGTGAAAATATTATTCTCTTTATGGTGGTATGTGGAACTTGTTTTGCAGAGCCGGACACTATCCTTGTGTTCAAAATCTTCTATGGAGTATTCGGAGGAAGAACCCGCCTTGCAATGTCGAAGACAAATCTGCGCGCCGGACTCATCGTCATTGATGCCTGGTTCAGGGGCTACTGAGGGAGTCCTGGATTAGGGGGTCTCTAGACAGCCGGACTATATCCTTTGGCCGGACTGTTGGACTATGAAGATACAAGATTGAAGACTTCGTCCCATTTCCGGATAGGACTCTCCTTGGCGTGGAAGGCAAGCTTGGCAATACGGATATGTAGATCTCCTCCCTTGTAACCGACTCCGTGTAACCCTAGACCCCTCCGGTGTCTATATAAACCGGAGGGTTTAGTCCGTAGGACAACAACAATCATACCATAGGCTAGCTTCTATGGTTTAGCCTCTACGATCTCGTGGTAGATCAACTCTTGTAATACTCATATCATCAAGATCAATCAAGCAGGACGTAGGGTATTACCTCCATCAAGAGGGCCCGAACCTGGGTAAACATCGTGTCCCCCGCCTCCTGTTACCATCCGCCTTAGACGCACACACTACAAAAAGATACACTTCCGTGATGATACGTGTTTGTCACAGCAGGTCGCTTTTTTGTTATGCATGTACATCCATGACAAATTTATGATAGAATCAAGATAGTCATACCTGTGCTGTCATAGAAGTGTTCCATGACATTACCAAAATTATCATCACGAAAGTGTCCACTTCCATGACAATAAATCGCGCGTCACAGAAGTGCTTTCGTCAAGGGTGACCGACACATGGCATCCACCGTAACGGAACGCCGTTAAGCTATCGGGTCGGGTTTTGGATCCGATAACCCGTTAACAGCCCCGACCAATGGGGATTTTCCACGTGTAAAATCATCATTGGCTAGAGGAAACATGTGTCGGCTCATCGTTGGGACAGATGTCATCCACTCACTGGACAGAAGGCGCCTATGATACGTCGACACGTGGCACGACCCAACAGTGGCCCATTCCTGTGAAAAGGCCGGCCCATTTTACTTGGTCAAAAGCTAGCGGGCCGGCCCATGGAAAGCCTGTTAATGGCCTGTTCGCATATAGCCCATTTACAGCCCGCTAACCCAAGTCCCGTTACGCCCTATCCGAATTAGGCCCAGTAGCATCATCTGGGCCATCCAATAGATTCCAGCCCGTTTTCACTTCTGGCCCATGTATAGCCCATGACGTCTTTCGGCCCATATGAGGCCCTTTGTAACTTTTGGCCCATTAGCGGCCCGTGCTGAAACTGGCCCGTAATGAACAGTGTATCACTTTACACCCATTAACGGCCCGTGGTGAAACTGGCCCGTAATGAACAGTGTATCACTTTATACCCATTAACGGCCCGTTATTCCATTGGGCCGTCTCCAGCCCATGTTATCTTTCGGCCTTCTCAGAGCCCATTTATTCTTGGGCTCATTTCCAGCATTCGTTTACTTATGGCCCGTTACTATCATTTTCTGCTTGTGGGCCAAATTCAGCCCGTGGTTACAGTCGGCCCATTTGTGGTCCATTAATACGTTGGGTCGTTTTCATAGCGTCATCAAATACGGCCTATTAATGATGGCCCATTATGGTCGGCCCATGAACGGACGATTCCAACTCTAGCCCGTTTACGACCAGAATGCGGTCTGTTTGGCCCATGTTTGGCCAATCGATCATACGACCCGTAGAAGGCCCATTGATGATACGGCCCGTAGAAGGCCCATTGTTTCTACGGCCCGTAGAAGGCCCACTAGCCCGTAGAAGGCCCACTGTTTCTACGGCCCGTAGGAGGCCCAGTGTCACTACAATAAATATTAGCCCATGGTTATTGTGGCCTAGTTTTAAAAAATAGGTTATTGCAGCCACTAGCAAACCGCAGAAAAAGAATTGCACTGACTACAAGCAAACAAATAAACAAGACAACAAGGAAATAAATAAGCAAGCAACTTACACTAGGCTATCATGGCTATTACACATATTACATCCACTGGGCATCAAAGTTCGCCACCAGTGCAAATATAGGGAACACAGCAGCATATAAACGCCACAGCAAAACAAGTCCAGAACTGAAACCACTTCAGAAGAGCTCAAGAAACAATATCCTGGGTACCCATAATGCTGGCAAGATGCTTAGCAAGCTTATTAAGTTTCTCTTGTTTGGCGCTTAAGTCCTCCAACGCTTGCTATTGCACCAGAAAGTATGCATCTGAATTCTGCACTGACTTCCTTAGTCCTTCGGCTTCCTGTCGCATAACATCTGATTGATGTCTTTCAACTTGAAGTTGAGACTCAAGAAGCTGAACTGATTCAGGCAATGAGTTCGAAGAGCTGGTGCCAGTAGTGGTAGCCAGTAACTCGAACACTGCATCAAGACAAGACTTTGGGGTTGTCTCAGTGTCTTCAATATAGTTTTTATCAGCTTTCTTGGAGACCAACAGGGATGTCTCACTATCTTGAACCTTATCTGCATTACTTCCTTTACCATTGCATAACAGGGTACTCTTCTCCAATATTTTATCCGCGTTCTAAAAGAGAAACAAACAAACACATCTCAGGTTTACAATGTAGTATATGAAACTCATTTTGGTAAACCAGTTCAGTAGTAAGGTGGACAGGATAACAACATGAAACAAACATATATCTATGTAGTATGGTCACTGTATGGTCTATTTCATTCTAGTTTATGTTGCCAAATCAAGATAGATACAGTTCGAATCATATCTATTTAAGACAAAGCAGCATAGACAGAATATAAGTGTGGGAAACTACACAACAATAACAACACTTGTAATGTGCATGGCATGAGAACATAACTATTTATTCAATTGAAACTGAAATCAACATAGAGCAAGTTACAACAACAAACAGCCAAACACATTGAAGAAACAGGTTTAAAACATACCTGTTGCGCCATTGGAGTTTCAATTGCATCCTTCAAATTTGAAATTAGTTGGTATCAGTAAATATAGTGATGCAAGAGCAAAGTAGTATGAACAATAGCTACGGAACCTGACCTGAGAACAATTCTTCTTCTGCTTTAAGCGTTGACTTCGGGTTCGGAGTGGTGGTCCTCGTGATTTGGGCACTGCAGTTGCCTTACTAACTGCTCGTGTTTGGGTGCTCTGTGGTGGAGACGGTGCTGTGTCAACGGGAACTGGGTGTCTATCTGCTGGGGTTGGGGTTAGAAGATGTGTAGCTGGTTCTCTGTCCAACTGGGTCGGGGTACAATCTGCATGAGTGTGGGTTATGTGTGGTGGGGCTGGTTCTTGGGCAAGTACAACCGTGGTTCTATCTACATCAACATGTAGCACGATCTTTTCTGAAGACCGTGTTTTTACTCCCACAGATACTGCCATCACTCCCTCCAATTGAAATGGCCGATAAACAAGAAAAGTAATTGAATGTACAGACACTACAAGAAATATGTCAACTTATGACCACCACTATTGGTCACTGAATGGTCACAAATTTCCATTTATGACCTTTTTGTGACCAAAAACATAAGGTCAAAAGCTGGGCGTCGTAAACTGACTATAGCGACCTTTCTTCTGGAATGGTCGCAAACGTTTATGACCAAAATATGTCCACTGTGGCGTTTTGGTCACTAGCAACCTCCCCAGGCCACGTAGGCATCCAGCATGGCAAGCTGATGTGGCACAAGATTCAGCCCGGTCCAATTCGGTTTTCTACATGAGCCTAGCCCATTAATTCAGCCTATTAGTGTTTTTTTCTCATATTAATTTTGGCTAGGTAGATGGGCCAAGCCCAACAATTAAGCCTTCACAATTTTGGGCCGTGGCCTTTTCGGCTAGACAGTTTTATTTTTCTTTTTTCAAAAAATTCCTCTAGTTAGATGGGTCCCAATGGTCAAGTTCTAGTAAGTGGGCCCCTTTTGTCAATGCCTTTTTCTTCTGATTTCGATTTGACAGTAAATAAATAATCAATATTTAAATCAGCACATACATAAAACATAAGAAATACTTCAAGTAACAGCAACTAGAATCAATCTGTATACAATGACAATCAATGTTACAATCTCTACAAATATTGGGATCCTGCTCCAGGTACAAATTCTACTAGTGTAATAACACATATACAAGTAGAATCACTGTTAAACATATGCAGTGACAATCGGCACAAACTGGGTCCCTGCTCCAATCATATTAAACATATGCACGACTCAATGGGCGACCATACTTGACTAGGCCATGACCTTCATTACACTGGACTAACAGAATGACAATATGAACTATCAGCATGCCTTCCACGGTTTCCCTGTTACATGAACCAGAAGAGAAGAATCAAAAAATTTGGGGCCAATATATTATGAACAAACCAATCAAAAAACAAACAAGTTCTTTAGAATGATAAGACAAATTCAGCTAGTACAATGCTTTCATTCTCCAGCAAGTTAAAATGAGATAATCATTCATACAAGAAAGGCGACGAAAGAAAATAGAGCATTTTACTCATAGCATGCAAAGTATCAATATTCTGATAAACATATACAAGTGTAAATGTCAACTATCTTACACCCAAATGAATGACTGCTTGTGGAAGAAATATGTTAAACCAGGTTAGTTGTAACGGAGTGGGGCTGACTTACATTGGCCGTAGTGGTCGATTGTGGCCTGAACAAATCTGTTGTAGTCATCTGGGTGTCCCCGAGGAGAATGATCACGTCCGGCGCGCCGAGCTCGAAGGCGCGGTCGGCGACCTGCCACAGGCTTCACTCCCTCCATGCTACCAGGGCAAGGCATGCCCCCTTGGCAGCGTACTGGTAAGCCAGCTACTGCATGCAGAAGAGAAGATCCCAAGTTGTTTGGAGTTAACAACGAAAGTACTGTATAATGTTTAGAACATGTATATTCAATATGACAAGTAGAAAAGCAGAGTTCTAGCAGAGTAGCATAAGAAGCAGAGGAATTCGCCCTATAGTGAGTCGTATTACAATTCACTGGCCGTCGTTTTACAACGTCGTGACTGGGAAAACCCTGGCGTTACCCAACTTAATCGCCTTGCAGCACATCCCCCTTTCGCCAGCTGTCTGCCTAAGCAAATAGAGAGGTATATGTAGCAAGAACACACAATGTGATGACAGTATGAGTGCACTATAACTCTGGAAGTAAAAAGAACATAAATTCATTTGGGTTGATTTGGACACAGCCAAGAGTATCTTTGGAAGCATTCAAAATATATTCAATGTTGGAGCTGCATCTTACAACTCAAGGAGCCACATGAAATCCATGGAAGGACCTTACTGTGACAATTCACTTGTATAGTCCTGCCTCATGTGCATAATGCCGTTGCAAACAATTTAGATAGTGTATGTATATATATAGATAGAAAGAAGCGCTTGATCAACAAGCTGCTGTAATAGTGTGTGTGTGTATATATATAGTGTATATATATAGATAGATAGTGCACCAATAATTTTTTAGAAGGTAACTGAACTTCTGTGCACACATTTAGATAGAAAGAAGCGCTTGATCAACAAGCTGCTGTAATAGTGTAGATATAGAAATGCTAACAACATGAATGTTCCATCAGGCCATGATCAACTACTCCAAACCATTACATGCTTTGCAAGAAAATAATAGAAAAAGTAATCAGCAGATGACACAATGAACAAGTGAAGGCTTTAAATATCTCCCTGTCAAAGATTCAAGTCGATGAAGACATGCAGTACAAGGAGGAGCAGCCTTGCATCATCGTTTGCTCAGATCGACACTGGAAAGTGTGCTGCTAAAACATGATCAGAACCCGCACGACACAGCCTCTCTGTCCCCCACCTCAACTCGCCCATGCTGCTACTGCAGTTGGATGTAAGTGTGTAAATACAACATACTTTGCATTATGTATCTAGACTATAGCATCTTGCAGCTAGCAGTACATGAATTCAACTCAATAGTATAATAAACATGAATTCAGCTCAAACACGTCTTAGTTTTTTCAGAGAAAATAGGCAGGAATTAAGACCCAAATGTGCATGTATAACCAAAACCTATAACAACCAGAAGCTATCAGAATAAATCATAGAGGCTGGCCGAACTAATTGGCGCACTCAAACGATACAAGAGAGCGGCCCGGTGAACAACTAAGCAAGCATACACAGCAAGTAAAACTACATCACCAAGGCAAGTCATGCACAAATTGTTGACAGTAAGATGCAGGGACATGTTAATTTAGTGTTCAGCAGCATCGTCAAGCCACATTAACTCTGTGAAACAATACAAATCAATGGTGATGTTGAATCACGTACAATAAATGTCCAAATCAGACTATGAAATATCTGTGACAACAGACAAATGATCACCGCATGGTCATATCAAATCAACTGCAGCCTAGCTATAACTATCAGGCACACCAAGAAAAATTTGCACAGAAACTATCAACAAAGATGCAGCAAGGAATGGAGGAATGGATGGTCACCGTTACTGAAGTTGATGCTTCAGGAGCCCGCCGGCGTGGTGGTTCAGGTGGTCGAGGAAGAAGAGGAGCATTACTGCATAATCATCATGAAACATAGCTGGACACTTCACCTGTGTTAAGAACCAAGCAAATGGTAGTATAAGCACACGATGCACAAGTATATTAAACGGAGCAGAAAACTGCGTGTGCTGTGTTTAATCCCTCGACATGAACATTTCAGCTTCAGTTGGGTTTTACTTCAGTATGTCATCTGAAGAAAAAGGGGACATGTTTTTGTTCCATTATTTCGTTCACTAGATTAGTGTTCACCATTGATTTGTAAATCTAGTCCATTTGAGCACTGTGAAGACAGAGCAATCCAAACTGCTATTACTAATTAATTCTAATCTCAGAGAACAAGATACCACGAGATGAATGATGGCACTCAAATTCTAATCTCACATAGATAAAATCCATTGCCATAGTAAATTAGTAACATTACATCTTCACTTGGGTATATATAGTAAGTCAAGTTCGTTCTTATAAGCAAGTGTTCACGGGTTACCCTTAACATGGCTGTTTAACTTATACTTAAATGTGAACAAACAGTACATATCAGAATCATGGATTTGATTTAAAGTGTCAGCTATGGATAAAATCATGCACAGTCCAATATAACCAGAACAACTGCAACCAGAGTAGGACGTTGACGTACCTGAAAAGCCCGACGACCTTCGGCAGAAATCAACAGGACCAACGGACGGATCCAGGGTTGTTGCAGCTCCTCCGTGTGGGCGCTCAGGAGGAAGTGACCTTCGTCGGTGAGCTGCAGCTGCGTGGGGAAGGGAGTCAAGCACGCATCAGCATCATGGTTGGATCAAATGAAATCAATCCAAGAGGATAGGGGAAGATGGGCACCTTGAATGGAAGATGCACACCTCCATGGACAGGAAGAAGCAGATCACCACCGGTGGTGGTGAGCTCCATGGCATGGCGCAGCAGATGACGGGCTCCTTGGACATCGCTCGTCTCGTACCCCTCCGGGTCGCGGGGTGTAGGCCGCCTCCGAGGTGTAGGACGGGCGGGCGGCGAGGTTGGTCGAGGACGAGGGGGGCGAGGGGGGAGTAAGGGCGGGGGTGAAGGTGGGGGGCGGCGAGGATCTGAGGGGTGGGTGGTGGCGACGAGGGGGACAAGGGGGTTCTGCATCAGGGGCGAGGATCTGAGGGGTGTGTGGCAGCGACGAGGGGACGGGGGGGGGGTTCTGCATCGAGGTGGGGAGGGGAGATGTGGTGGAGGTGGGTGGTGGCGAGGGGAGGGGTGGGTGGCGGCGAGGGATCTGGATCGGGGAGGGTGACGGGAGGGGCTGCTACCAGCCTGGGCAGCGGGAGGGGCTGCTGCTGCCTGCCCCCGAGCCGCGGCGGGGAGGGCGGCTGCTGCGTCGCCGGGATCTCGCCGGACGTTGGTGTGCTGGTCACGGGGATCGGCGGCTGGAGGTGGCGGCGGCAAGGGAGGAAGCTAGGGTTCGCGCAAGAGAGAGGGGTTGGGTGGGGTTCGAGCTTGAGGGGAGAGGGGTGGGGTTCGCTCAGGAGAGAGGGGTTGGGTGGGGTTCGCGGTGGTGGGATGGATGGACGGAAGGATGGACAGATGAATGGATGTATGGATGGACGGATGTTCTCCATGTCAGCGATCCATGCCACAACTGACTCCACCAATCAGGATTAAGCCTACATAATTTGGTTTTTTTCTTTTGTTTCTCTTATATTTTTTACCCTCTTATTTCGGGTAACATTCAACATATTACCTTCTTATAGTTTGTTAAAATTAACCAATAATGTGCACATGTGTGTATCTTGGGATGACAAACAATGTTGATTTGGAGGTTTTCTTCTTCATTGCGCAAAAAAAATCATTTCCATTTTCCGAGTGCCCAAAATGAGTTTTTTTGTGAAGGACCTACCAAATAATTGTTGCAAAATTAGACCAAATTATTTTTCTAAAATACTAGGTCATATTTAATGCACAATTGACCAGATGGTTGAGTGTCAAAAGTTTTAATCCACCTCTGGTGAAAAAGACAAATTTTCGCCGATTCAGCTGGAAGCGGGTCAAATTTGAACTGCAGCTGCCTCATAGTTTGCTCTATGTTTTTTTCAAAAATCATTTTTAGGCAGATAAGTATCTATTTAATCAGAGAAACACCAAAAAAATTCCAAGATTCAACCACTAGCTAGGAATGGTTATTCCCGCTGTTTTGACCGCATTTTGAAACGGGCATAAAAAATTCAAAAAAATCAAAAAATTGGGAAACCTTCGCATTGTGTCATTATATGTGGCCAAGTTCCCAGGAAAAATAACAAACTTGTAATACGGCAATTATTTTAAAAAAGTGTTCTCAGAAACGAGCTATCACGTGTGGAGATCAATGGCTTTCAAGCCAAATGATCAATCTTATGGCCACATTCATGGCATAGTTTGTTCAAATGATCTCATATTGTGCACAAGGGTGCGGATTGGAATGGCAAACAATGTTGCCTAAGGAAGTTTTCATATGTAAAGTGGGGCAGATCGTAAAAAACCCGAGAAGGACAGTGTAGTAGCCAATCAGGATGCATCACGCGGATCGCGCATGCCTGCCGCACATCTGACGGGTGGTGTTTGGCGCTTGGTAGGATCCGACGGCGCACGTTTGACGCTAGGGTTTGGAGCATTTCTGCGGGGTTATGAGCGAGTTAACGGGGTTATTAGGGTTTGACCAGATTTCAAATGGCCATAACTAAATTAGAAAAAATTGCAAAAATATAAAACAAACGTAGTTCGTCCGTTTATGAGACCTAGTTACCATAAAAAAAAAATATAAACTCGGTATAGGGGCGTTTTTTTTTGAAAAATCATTTTTTGAAGTGATATGTCGAAATCAAGTTCAAATGTTTTTAAAAAATTCAAAAAAATCAAAATGTTGTAATTCTTGCGCACATAGCCGTCATATGTGATAAGGTTATGAGAAAAAAAGTATAAACTTGGTGTAGGTCATTTTCATGAAAAAAGTCTTCACACAAATTAGCTATCACCTATGAACATTTTCAGAGTTCGTAGAATAGGGAGAGAGGGTTTAGGGTTTGAAAAAAAATCAAAATAATAAAAAAATCAGAAAAATCTCCATAGCTTCATTTTGGAGTGAGTAAGAAGGATCTGAACTTACTTTTTCATTTTCATATCTAAAACGTGTTATTTGACGGTTTTGAATTAAAAGCATATTTTTTTCAAAAAAATGTAGTAATATGAATATTAATCAATAAATAGTGAGACTTCGTTTTTACCCTATATATATGGAACAAGTGTTAATAAAAATATATATGCCTCATTTAGGCAAGGTCAAAAAAACTTGATTTCAAATAGGGTTGTTTACCATAGTTTCCGAGCTCGTTTCTAGCACATTTCTCATTCGGACTGTTCACCTATGAATATTGGACTTCAAATGCTCGATCAAATACACCGCACAGAGCAATGATCCTCCAATGTTCAACTTCAACTTTGACTCGAATCCAAATTTTGGCCCAAATTCAAATATTGATTTAAATTCAAATTTTGATGGAAATTTTGAATTCTGACTCAAATAAGAAGCCAAAGTAGAAGCAACATTGTTACAACTGATAAGTTATCACAGTAGCTCAAATCTACCAAGTTTTAAGATGCCAACATCTTAATACAAATCTACCAAGTTTTAAGCGATCCACTCGCCCTCAAATTGAGAACACAAACATTTCCCAACAACTTAATTCAAATTTTCGACTTGCTCCTTGTGTTTGCAGCTGGCTTCACCGTCTTGCTCCTGGTTTCCCTAGTTGAGATGCTCTTTTCTTTCAGACTCTTGTTCCTTTTGATCTTGGGCTTTAGTTGGGGTTTTCCTCGTGGAGGTGCTGATGGAGTAGTTGCACTCGCCGAGCACTTGACGACCATTTGACGGTCATCTATGGGTTCAGTAATCTTTAAAGGCACAATTGGAAAAATTACGCTCTCCTCTTCCTCTCTTATAGATTCAAAACCATCAAAGGCCATGGTTTCAAAATCTTCTGCTTCTTTATCTCTTGGCCTTTTCTCCCTAGCGCTGGTAAATAAAATTATAAGCCATAGGCAAAAAAGAGAAAAAATGCAAACAAAAGGGTAGCTGCATTATACAAAGGGTGCAAACACAAACCAAGATGCTTTATTTGCTGCTGCATTCTCCACTGCTTCATTTGCTGCTGCATTCTCCACTGCATCTTCAGTCTCTATTGCTGCTGCATTGTCCTCAGCATTGGCTGCTATCCATCTTTCCTCCTCTCCAAATGATGCATCCACTGCATTGGTACAAAGCCTAGCAATATGCCCCATAACTCCACATTTTTTGCAAGCACGCTTCTTTGGTAGACGACCCTCCTCACCCGATCTAATTCTCTGGTTCCTTGGTCTTCCTGGTGGTCTAGTAATGACAGGAGCATGGAGTTTGAACCCTAGATCTACTATGTTCCATTGATCTTTCCCCAATAGTGCAGGCACATTGTCAGCAAAAGCAGCCATAAATTTGGCAACAGAGAAATACTCAGAGCAATATTGATCAACTTCACCATCTGCACCCCCGATAATGGTCATCAAATGTAGGGCATGTATGCATGGCTTCCCACGGATCTGCCATTGCCTACAAGTACATTCTCTAGTACTTAGGTTCACAGGATACCTCCATACCCTATTTTTAGTGTCAGTATAGATAACCTCTCCCTCATATGTACCAGATCGAATACATTTCATCTTCAGTCCTCTTGCCTTCAAGTGCAATGCCTTAATCAGTGATGGGAGCATTTGATGACCAACATATTATGTTTCTGCAATTCTTTTGCGAAGAGCCATCTTTATCATGATCTTTTGGCTCATCTTGTCAAATGCTTGCCACAACAAGAGCCCTTTCACTGACTTGAACTTTGAATTGAAGCATTCTGCAAGGTTACTGGTCACATAATCTACTTTACAGATTTCGTTGAATTTGCTTCTTGACCACACCTTGCCATGATGTGCATCCATGTACTCCTTCACAAGAGGATTTTGAGCATACAACACTCTCAAATGGTGTTCATGCTTCCTTTTGTTGCATGTGTATGATGCTGGCCATAAGTTCTCATCATAAACTTTACCTTTGAACTTCTTTTTGAAATTATGCGCTAGGTGTCGCATACATTCCCTATGATCCACTCCAGGGAATACAATTTCCACTGCACTCTCTAAACCCTTGCAAGCATCTGTGTGTATAGCTAAACCTGGGTGTGTGCCTATAATGTTGCGCAACTGCTGCAGAAACCAGACCCAACTTTCCTCAGACTCTGCCTCCACCACACCAAATGCAACTGGGAATAGCCAGTTTTGTCCGTCATCTGCAGAAGCTGCTACTAGCTGTCCTCTCCATCTTCCAGTCAAATGTGTAGCATCTACAGCCAAATAGGGCCTGCAACCATCTAGAAACCCCTGCCAGCAAGCCTTGAAACAAACAAAAGCCCTTCTGAAGCACTCCTTCTGAAATGACTTCCCTTTTATTTTGAATGGAACTGTATGCTTGTCAATCTCTACAACACTCCCTAGACATGCCATCTCCACTTCAGCTTTGAAAGTGTAAAGCAGCTGAAAATTGTCATTCCATTGACCATTAATTCTGTCAAGAGCCTTTTCCCTAGCATTGAAAATTCTCATGTAAGGAATTTCTATCTTATACTTCTCAAAAAGCTTCCCATGGAGTGCTGTTGGACCAAGTCCAGGTTCTTCTCTCAGCCAATCCAATATAGCATCTGCCACCCACCTAGTTTTTGCTAGCTTGGTTTTGGCCTTCCCCCCTCCCCCTCTAGGTGGACAGGTGTGCTTGTGTGGGTTTTTCTTTATCTGAAACAAAATAAAAGGGTAAAGAACAGTTAAGAAACCTTACTCAACGATCTGAAACTAAATTACTAACTGAACTTGGATTACCTGAATATATTTTCTCTTTCTCATACGAGATGCATGCAACTTCCACCTACACCTAGGATGTGGACAAAAAACTGTGAACCTTGCTGGCTCACTCCTTTTAATCTTATAGGTGTTTTCAGATATAATGCACCATGTTGTCACTGCATTCCGACAGTCCACCATTGATTGGAAAATGGTGCCTACACTAAGCTCAGGTTTTTCCCTGTTCCACTCAATTGTTGGCATGTCATCACCATCGTATTCATCCTCGATTAAGCTGTCCATGTTCTCCACCTTCTCTTCATCGTCAGTGTCATCAAACCTAGCTTGGCTGATGGGCTCCTCCATATATTCGTCATCCACTGCTTGCTGACTGGCTACATCGACCAGTTCAGGAAACATCATCTCATCTTCATCATCATTTGTAGGCACTGCCTCGTCAGGTTCTGCATCTTCTTCTACACCAACTGCAGAAGGTACACGAGAAGCAGCAGCTGAATCGGAACCAGAATTGGCAGCAGGCATGTTGTGGCTCCATGAACCACTTGCTTTACTTGGTGTCGACCTACAAGGAGTGCCGGGCTGCTGGCTATTAGCACAGACAGATGATGTCTGAACTCCCTTCCCCTTCGCCCGTTCTGCGCGTGGCTGAAGCACATCGATTTGGAGTTTACCGAATCGGCAGCCAGCAATCCCAGCAAAAAGCAACGACATATGATCGTCGCAAGTTAGTGGGAGAAATATTTGCTCATCACTGCTGAAGTAATTCAGTTCAACAACATCGGCATCACTCCAGGGATAGGTGTTTCGGAGCTCAGCTCGCAAATCTTTGAAAGACATGCTGGTTTCTACCACTTTGGGATAGAAAAATGATGAAATCAAATGCGGTTTAGTACCACGCAGCACACTAGTTTCCATTCTAATCGCCAGCCGGAAAGCCAGCGCGGGATCAATCCTATTTTGTTGGGGAAGGAAACAAAGGCTTCAGTTAGCTGGGTAAAATCGAGCACAAATTCAAATGATTCAAGCAAACAGAAGTCAAATATGGCCTACAATACGACTTAGAACGTTAATTTGAGAGGAAACAATGCTTACCTAGGTTTAATCCATGAATTATCTCCCGCGATTCGACCCAATCCTCTCCATGATCGACTGCATTTCGGGCGTCCTCACTCAACATCGCTATGTAATCCCAGATGGGGGGGTGGGCTATATCTGGCGGAGACGCGGCGTCGCTGATGAACGGACGAGGGCATAGGGTGGAGGAAACAACTGCGGTGGACGCGGCAAGACGCCGGCGGAGGGGGCGGGGCGGTGCTGTGCAGTGCGGCCTGTCTAGATCTGTTTCAGATTCAGACAAGCTACCCAATATGTGTCTCCTTGCGATCCCACCCGTCAGCAAGCAACAGTCAGACTCGGCCCCACTTGTCAGCAACGAACGGTCAAGATGGCAAACGCCCGCTATGAGCATTTGTGAGAGTTTCAGCTAAGGAAGAGGGGAAAAGTGAGCAAATGTTTGGAGCATGGGGAAAAGTGAGCACAACTAAGGAACCAGGGGCACTAATTTAAATATCCCTATATTGTATGTATATAATGTGAAGAAACGAGTGGTAGTACTATACCAACTAAAAGATGAAATGTAAGAAATACTAGTATGTACGTACTGAAGAGTTAAAGTAACGACAAGAAACATAACATAGTTCTGCTGGGGGCTCAGCACAACACACCCTCAAATTAAATTAAGCACACCTGAAATTAAACTTTGCAACTATTCCGGTAGACACTGCATTAGAACCACCATGAGGAACGACACTGCCACCTTACTCGAAGTCCTCGTCCACGTCCTCGACTTCGTCCTTGTCCCTCTTCCTCTTGGCCGATACTTCTTTGCTTGAACCGCACACTTGACTGTTGGTCTTCATCCAACCCTTGTAGATATTGAAGCAAAGGTAGCCATCCATTGCAGCATAGTGGATGTGGTCTATATCTAGTACATTCCGCTGCCATGCATGACGATGAAACGTGTATGGAGGTTTCTCCAGTTTACCGTATGAAGGATGAACCATGGCTCCTGCCAGGGTCAGCACTGAAGGCTGACGAGCGGACACCAGCCGATTCTTCTGGAGGTCGAAGGTATTGCCTACAATGAGGCATATCCGATGCAGGACCTCTTGGTCGTTACCAAAGTCTACAGTAATGAATTTGACTAGGTTGCTCTCGAGGAAGTCCTTAAAATCCTGGCACTCAACGTCGGCATGGCATATGTGGTAAACCAAGCATAAGTCATGCACGCAAACCTGGATCACGGCGGGCTTCTTCCTCTCTTCATCCTTTAGATCCTTCTCTCGTCCCAGGACTGTGGTGTACTCAACATCTAGCCCAGCGACCCACTCATCATCTGAGTCTTCGAACATGCGTCTGAAGCGAGAAAGGCATCCTTTCACCGTCGCGGAAGAAGGGTGTAGATGACGTCGAACTCATCGCCGGTGATGGTTCTAACCTTGTACTCACCGCCGATCGTGGAGATTTGGGACGCCATGGGTTTGGGAGGAGGGTTAGGATTAGTGGAACTGCCATAATGTGAATGGACGAGACGACTAGGAGCGAACCGCCGTAGTATTGAAGGACGTGCGGGGACGAGCAGGAGCGAACTGCTAGCGTGCGAACAGCAGGGTAGTGGCTTTCCATTCTCCCATGATACGGGCTTTCGAGAGCCCTTGGATTTGAGATCGAACGGTTGCATGGCGTGATTCTAGACCTATGGGTGAATATCCTATCCTGGAGGGTTATTCTACAAATTTTCAGCAACTTAGCATGCGACCGTTGGATCTCAGATCCAAGGGCTGCCAGCAGTCCGTATCATGGTCGCGCCTACCACGACCGTCGCGTCACTCGCGCAGTCGCGCCCTTGGAGATTTAACACGGTGCGTTAGGCTATCTGATGTTGGCATGTCATACATAGTCATCACTTAGTCACTCATACTACAACAAGGTTGGCTATAAGTGTATTTTTTACTCCTCTCTATCTCTTTCTTCATACTCAAGGAAGAAACGGTGCTAAGCGCGTGTATTTATTGCATTTGCCAAGGAGTGACATCTTCCAATGAAATGGTGTTGCTAAGTTTGCTTCATTTAATTAGCTATAGACTCAAAATTGTCTTTTCACCTAGGTACACGCGCTTAGCACCGTTTCTTCCTTGGGTCACCAAACTAGTCTCTCTCTTCTTGATTAACTTGCCACATCAGACTTTATGCTTATGTGGCAAGCTTAAGCACCTGTAGGAGCAAGTAAAAGTAAGTACAATAGTACGCTTTACATGGCATTTTTGCATATGTGGAGGAAAGAGAGGCAAGGAAAAAGTGGAGAAGTGGGCTCTCATGCAAGAGCCAGCCTCTACTACATGGTGGAGCATTGGGAGAGGCACCTGTATGGAGGTGGTCAGGAATCTGGAGACTCATGCTGGTCGTAGCGCCACAGTTAAAATGATAATGGCAAGTCAAATCACGGGGCCCCACCTGTCCAGCAGTAACTCGCTGTCAAATCACACAGCCCTACGTTTGCAGCAGCCTACTCCCTCGTCTTCTCACGTCTCTGTCGAACTGACTAGGCGGAACTGCCTCGCTGCCTACCGCGCAGGAAAAGCCCTGCCCTCGACTTTTAAATAGTATATAGTATACTAATTTTGTATCCATGGATTGCGCTCGCGCCATGGAGCAAAGCGTCTAGAAAACGGAGGAGAGACGGTGGTCTTGCAATAGAGAAGAGGGAGAGGCGAGACGGTGGTTTTGGAATGGAGATGATGGATAGGAGAGGAGGTGGTTTTGCAATGGAGAAGAGGGAGAGGAGCGTGCGGCAGCGATTTAGGATTGGACGAGAGGGTCGGCGCGCTCTGACTGGATCAAAATCAAAATCAATTTGGTGACATGCATTCACATTTTACTTGTCAAATACAGTACGTGGTCAAACTTTGACCCAAAATACGCGAAACAACAAAAAAATACTTCCAAGACTAGCGCCGCTCTTCCGCTCTTCTCCTCTTAAACCACCGCCGCTCCTCTCCTGTTCCAATCTAAATGCAGCGCCGCTCCTCTTCTCTTCCATTTCAAAACCACCGCCCCTCCTCTCCTGTTCCAGTCCAAAACCAGCGTCGCTCCTCTCCCGTTCTAATCCAAAACCAGCGCTGCTCCTCTCCTCTTCCATTAAAAAACCACCGCCGGCGAGTGAAGGTGCTGTGGAGAAGTAGATCAATGGAGGAGTACAACCGATACGTGAGGATCGCAGACAGCGACCCTGTAAAGCTAGCTAGGATGTTGGAGATACAGTCTTGGTTTGACAACAAGGACCAACTAGCGGCGACGGCGACATCCATGGCCAAATATCTGCAACCGAGCGAAAAGGCGGCGATACTCCCGGAGGGAATCGCGCCGGAGTACATAGAGCTGCTCCTCTGGGCCATGGAGCAAACAGATTCACCAAATCCGATCGTGAGGGAGCGGTGGTGGGAGTATCGATCCCAGATGGAGCATCCACCAGAGATTGAAGGATCGAGCATCTACAGGGTGCCGTTTGTGAGGGTGTCCTGCCAGAGCGAGCCAGTGGAGTCTTCGTCGACCGAACCCAACTGCAAGAGGAGAAAAGCAGTTGGCCCGACGACGCTTCCCCGCCATCGTCTCCCTCGCCGTTCACATCGTCTCACGGGGCAGCTGCCTGCCACCGAGGAATAGGAGGGGGCTGCCCCCCAGCCCAATAGTCGGGCAGGTTGTGAATTGTCAGGAGGAGCTTAGGGTTGTCAGTATTTGCAGGTTGTGAATTGTGTTTTGTGTTGTGTATTTTGAGAGTACTTTCAGATATGAATGTCTTTTGAATTTCAGATTTGCAGTATTGAGCATATGAAGTATTTTATGAATTCTAGATATCTATTTTTAGCACTTAAAAAAATGTAGTTTCATAGGAGTATAAAAGTGCAGACAATCTGATTCTCAGAGAAGAAACTGCAAGTTTCAGTTTCAGATAAGAAACTGCAAGTTCAGTTTCAGAAAAAAAACTGCAACTTTCAGAGGAAGAGCATTTATATTAACACAGCCTTTTCAAACAGGGTTAACATCATGTTGGAAGTTTTGTTCATGGCCGAAAATGGAACTACCAGCCAGTTAACATCATGCTGATCAACATTCATGCATAGCACATCTTCATATGATGCACAGTCAAAATGCCCACACAATGTCGAGTGTGCGAAACACAGAGAAAACGAGGGACGAAGTTTTGGCAAGTGTTGGACGTGGTTTTGGGCTGCCCCGTCTAGGCTTTCATTTTTATATGCGCATCCCACGTCCTCGGATGGGAGGTCCATAGGCCTATTTGTATTTTCTTAGGGCCGTCATGTATCGACCGACCTATGGACCTCCCATCCGAGGTTTTATTTTTGGCAGCCCAATTTATGTATTTTTTTGAAGAAAACGCAGAGGTCTGTTCTATTTTTATATAAGAATAGGAACGCCAGGTCCAACTTATGTTTCCCTTCTAACTATATTGTATATATTTAAATTATTTTATATGTTGACTGTTTAGTTCATATAATTGGCAAATAGATGACCGCTCTCGCGATCATCTTGGCCCCCGCCACCACCTCCACCCTCGCCGCCGCCCCCGCCACTACCTCCACCCTCGCCGCCGCCATAGATCTCGCCGCCACCCCCCGCCTCCTGACTCCGTGCGCGCCTGCCCCCTCAGCAAGTCCGCTCGCATGCCCCATCGAGTCGCCGGCCATATCCACGGGGGAATGGCTGGAAGACAGGTAGATGTACAAGATGCATCTCTCACATGTCTACAAAGCCTTCCCGCGGATGCTCCAGGCGCTCGACTCCGTCATGCTGGCGGTGCTGCGGGAGACTTGAGGGAGGAGACGGAGGGAGCGGGCGATGCGGATCCACGATGACGCTCTCTCCTGGACCCAGTGCACGCGCGAATGGAGGGAAGCAGAGTAGGAAGCTGCGAGGGAGGAAGCCAAGGAGGTACCGAATCCGTTCTCTCACTCACGCATGTATGCTTGGATGTGCAAGGATCATGTGGATTGGGAGCTGCTAAATCTAGCCCTGCGAATCTACTTCAAAGGAGATTTCTCGGAGAAGCACAGGATGCCCCACCCCAGTGAGCCGCCGATTGCGTTCGTTCGATGGGCGAAAGGGGAAGTGAATTCAGGAGATCCACGCCGTGCTGCGAGATGGGAATGCTTGACTGGACTCCTGCCCACCAGCACGCCACCGGAGCCGGAGCAGGTGGATCCCCTACCTTACCTCCCCCCCAAACCTGCAGAAGATTGAAATTAGGCTTGCAATTTGCTTCAATTGAGCTGTCTGGTGGTTATTTCTGCTTCCTGAGAGACAACATCTGGCTGGAGGATGAGAAGGAACCACGAACTCCGATGAATTTCCCCTATCACAATGGGGGGGGGGGAGCGCCGGTTGGGCAGTGGTATGGCCCACCTCCGCCCCAAATGGGGGCAATAACTGGGCAGGCTCCTTTATTTCCCAAGATCAATCTGCTGGTGGTTCTGACTCTCAGATCAGTGGGAAATCTCAAGGCAAGAATCAGCAAAAGAAGAGACATGACATCCAGAAAACTGCTCCTTCCCCTGCTTCGGGCCTTATGGCATACTCTGAGGTGATCTGCTACAACTGTGGGGAACCAGAGCTTCATTTGGATAAATGTGTCAAACCCAAGAGTTGTTTTATCTGCAAAATGGTTACCCATAAAGTTGAGAATTGCCCTGTCAGAAGGAAAACCCACAGTTCTGCTAGATATGTTGGAAGTGTTGCTCCAGGATTATGTCCACCATTGACAGAATTTTCTGTGACACAGAATTAGATAGTTTTCCCCCTTTCTAGTTGTAGAGCTCTGCCCAGATGTGGTAGTGACCACACTCCTTTGCTCTGGGACTCTGGTCTTAACCAAACTCCAAAGAGCAATAGTTTTAAATTTCAAAAGTGGTGGTTGCTTAGAGAAGATTTTACTGAGCTAGTCAGGAAAATCTGGAACGGGCCTACTGGGAGCAGCAGCCCCCTAGAAAATTGGCAGATCAAAATCAGGAGATTTAGAAGAACTACCAAAGGGTGGAACTCCAATGAGGAAGCTAACCTTAGAAGATACAAAAGGCTTCTCCTCCTTGAGTTTGATTCTCTAGATATTAAGGCAGAAACCACTGACCTCTCTGAGGCTGAGACTAATAGATTAAACTTTGTCCATGGAGAGCTCAAGAAAATTTGGCTTCAAGAAGAAATCAAAGACAAATAAAGGTCTAGAGATAGGAACATTAAGGAGGGTGATAGAAATACTGCTTACTTCCATGCAGTAGCTAACCAGAGGAGGAGGAAAACCCTCATTCACTCCCTTGATGGCCCTAATGGCCCTGTTACTGAGGTAGATGAGATGCTGAAAGTGGCTAGTGACTTCTACAAAGACCTGTTTAAGAAAGAAAACCCTTCTGGGTTCTCTCTACAAAACAATTTTTTCTCTGCTTCTGAAAAAGTCTCTCCTGCTGAAAATGAGCTGCTAGAAGCCCCTTTTTCAGAGACAAAGGTGAAGGAAGCCATTTTTAGCTCTTATCCTGATGGGGCTCCTGGTCCTGATGGGATTCCCTTCTTGTTTTACCAGCATTCTTGTGACTTGGTGAAAAATGATCTCTTAGATCTTTTCCAAGCCTTTCATAGAGGAGAGTTGGATCCAGCAACTTACTCATGGGGGGTCTGTTGGGGTCAAGTTAAATAACCGTGGAAGTGATTTTTTCCCTTGCTGGTAAAGGCCTTAGGCAAGGTGACCCCATCTCTCCGCTTTTGTTTAATTTAGTAGTGCACGTTCTTACTAAAATGCTGAGCAAAGCTGCTGATCATAGTCTGATTGTAGGGCTCTGTCCTGAGGTCTGCCCTGGTGGCATCATCTGCCTTCAATATGCAGATGATACCATCCTTTTCTTAGACAATGACTCCACACATGCTAGCAATCTAAAAACTGTTCTAACCTAGTTTGAACAAGTCTCAGGCATGAGAATCAACTACACTAAAAGTGAACTCATC
Source organism: Triticum urartu (assembly GCF_003073215.2). Classification (NCBI taxonomy): domain Eukaryota; kingdom Viridiplantae; phylum Streptophyta; class Magnoliopsida; order Poales; family Poaceae; genus Triticum; species Triticum urartu. Next base: position 46,831,837 of record NC_053023.1, read on the forward strand.
CCTATCAACATGGATGATCAGGAGTTAGCTGACTTCCTCTCTATTCTAGTCTATAATAAAGGTAACTTCCCCATTAAGTACCTAGGTATCCCTCTCCACTATGATAAACTGAGGAGAGATGATATCCAACCCCTTCTGCATAAAATCATTAAAAGGATTGCCGGGTGGAGGGGCAAACTTCTCTCTTACAGAGGTAGATCGATCCTCATACAAGCTTGTTTGGCTAGCATTCCAGTGTATCTCCTCTCCTTCTTCAAGTTCCCTAAATGGGCAGTGAACCTCATCAATTCTCAGATGTCTCATTTCTTGTGGAATGATTTTGAGGGAAATAGGAAGCTACACCTTGCTAATTGGGCCCTAGTCTCTATGAAAAAATATTTTGGAGGCCTAGGCATACCTAACCTCCAAGAAATTAACATCTGTCTTCTAGGGTCTTGGATTAAAAGATTCTATGAGGAAGACCTGAAACCCTGGAAGCTTCTTATTGCCCATAACTACCTAGGAAATAAACCTAATATTTTTGTCCCTTCCTCCAACCCTAAGATCTCTAGATTCTGGAAAGGATTAAAATCTATTATGCATGCTGTGAAATTTGGCTACAGATGGAACATAGGGGATGGGAGCAGAACCAGGTTTTGGGAAGATACTTGGTTTGGCACATCCCCCCTAGCAGACCAATTTTGGCCTATTTACTCTGTCCGCAATGAGCTTAACAAAAGTGTCAATGATGTTTGGGACGGTCAATGCCTAAAACTCTCTTTTAGAAGGAACTTTAGTGATAGTCTCATGGAACAATGGTTCCAGTTGGAGGAAATTGCCAAAAGCATTACCTTTACTGCCGAGCCAAATGCCCTGATTTGGCAGCTGGACAATAAGGGGAAGTATTCCTCCAGCTCCCTCTATCATGTTATCAACTTTAGAGGGGTTCAACCCGTGTTTATCCCTGCTGTCTAGAAATTGAGAGTTCCCCCTAAAATTCATGTATTTCTCTGGCTTCTCTCTAAAAACAAATTGATGACTAGGGATAACCTTAGGAAGAGACACATCATCAAACCCCTTGATTGTGTTTACTGCTTGGAACAAGAGTCTTGTTCTCACCTATTTTTTGAATGTATAGTTGCTAAAAATCTCTGGGCCCACATTGAGGAATATTTCTCTAGTCAGATTGGCTCATCCTTCGAATCTGTCGCCAGATTCTGGATTGCTACCAAAAAGTGCTCAGTTTTAAACACTGTTAGCTCAGCTGTCCTTTGGTGCCTCTGGAAATATAGAAATGCTATGATTTTCAGTAACACCTCCTGGATTTCCATTCCGCAGGTCTTGAGGTTGATCAGGAACATGGTGAGGAACTGGGCGATTCTCTCCTCCGGATTAGACAAGGACAAGTTGATGAGCTTCGTGGAAACCCTAACAAGATCCCTCCAGAAACCATTGGCGATCACTTGTGGCTGAACAAGGCTCGACGTGCTCTGGGGCTGGACCCATGGGCTCGTCTCAAGATCTCTGATGAAGATGATGGGCACCTGGTGCCGAAAAAGAGGGACATCCACCATGCTACGCCTTCCAGCCCGGTGTCTCCACTTGCTTACTGGTCGCCGCAGGCTGACACGGCCCCTCGGCTGAAGACCATGAAGGCTTCGCTGGACCCTCGTTGTGTCATTTGAGTGCTCTATCCGCTCTGCCTTCGGCACCGCTCGGGTGATTTGTGTTATTCAGAGAACTTGTTCATCCACCCCCTAGTTTGTAGCTTTTCTACCTTTGCTTTCAAACTGCTCTTTGAGCTGCTGTATCAGAATATGTTGTGGTTTCGTTCTCAGCAATGGAACTGGGGAGATGCTCCCTGTTTTTCTAAAGAAATTATTTTATATGTTATTGTATAAAGCTTGGTAAGACTATAAATTTAAGGACGAATGTAATAATATCACTTATTATTTAAATATATTTATAACAAAATGCTCAGCTCCTTTTTATTTTTTGATAACATTGCTGGCCCAACCCAACATTATAATTAGAAGCAGCCTAGCAAAATTGTGTATTTTGAGGAAGTACAAATGGGCTGTAATTTTTTAGGAAATAAAATAAACGGGCCGCATGGACACTACATTATTTGTTCACCCAGCCCAGCTAATGGCTGTAATTAAAAAAAAACGATCAAATTGACTGTAAATTCTACTGTGTAAAAAAAGACTGTAAATTCTGAAAAAATGGGTTGAATACGTGCCACATTTTTGGAGGCTAAAATGTGGGCCAATAGGTCGAAGCCAATGCAAGTCGTTGTCAATTTAGTCAACAAATGATTCTGACATGTTAGCCTTTGGATTTACATCCAACGACCGGCATCCATCTTCAATCTCTCGTCTTCTTCCTCCAGCGCCAACGGGACCACCTCCCGCCTCCTGCTGCTAGCAGCTCTGCTTAGCACGCTTCGCTATGAAGAGCTACTCCACCGTTGGCCAGGCCATCCCTCCACCCCTCCACACCTCCTGTTCTTCTCCACCGACTGCCGAACCACACCGCACTAGAACCAGTTAACCCTCGTACACCTCTTTGTCTGCGACTCTACTCCCGCGTCTTCCGATCTCCGGCTCGTTGCTGTCCGGGGCCTCGCCATCGTCCACCACGTTGGATGCGCTCGGCGCGGCATGGTCAACGTGGTCAACGAACGACACCATCGGAAGTAGACTATGCGTGGAGAGGCTGACAGCTGGGTCCATGGCCGCACACAAGGAAATGCCTCCTTATTACGCGCAAAATAATGATTCCTCCACCTGACATCTGGGACCCACCGGAAGGGCCTCTGTATTTCATGAAATAAAGTGCTCCCCGCTGACATATCGGACCCACTAGCTACCTTCGCACGCAAGGAAGTGCCTCCTTATTACGCACAAAAAATGAATATTCCCCCTGCCAGCTGGAACCCAGCATAGTGGGAGGCTGACTTGTGGGCCTACCAAGTTGACGGGGACGGAGGGCTTTGTCAACTTAGTCAATATGAACGATTTTAGCTCCTGTTACCGTACGATATTCATCCAACGACCGTAGTGCTTCTTCAACCTCTGGTCTTCTTCCTCCAGCCGCCCAAACCAGCGCCGGTCGTGCCGCGTGCTCCTGCCTCCCGTGGCCGGCTGTGATGCCGCGGAGGCCTCACCCCCCTACTACTCCCACCGCTGGCCAGGACATCCCTCTATTCACCCACACCCCCTGTTATTCTGCGGCGACAGCAACCTCACACTGCAGCCGAACCAGTGAACCCTCGTACTCCTCTTCGCGTGGGCATCCACTGCTGCGTCTTCCCCGGCTCCGAGTCGTCCCCTTCCTAGTCCTCACCGTCGTCCACCGCCCTGGTGCTCCCGGCGCGGCGTGGTCAACTTGGTCAACGACCGACTTCCATCGGAAGAGTACTGTACGTGGAGAGGCTGACAGCTGGGTCCACGGCAGCTGCAAGGAAGTGCCTCCTTATTACGCGGAAAATAATTATTCCTCCACCTGACAGCGGGGACACACCGGACCGGCCACCAGTATTTTGCGAAAAAAATCGTTTCCCCTGACTGCTGGGACCCACCGGACGGGCCACCGTATTTCAAGAAAAAATGTTCCCCCCTCTATCAGCTCATACCCACCGGAAGTGCCTCCTTATTACGCACAAAAAAATGAATACTCCCCCGGCTAGCTGGGACCCACCTTGCTGGGAGACTGACTTGTGGGCCTACTAAGTTGACGGGGACGAAGGGCTTTGTCAACTTAGTCAATATGAACGATTCTAGCTCCAGTGACAGTACGATGTCCATCCAACGGCTGTAGTGCTTCTTCAACCTCTGGTCTTCTTGCTCCAGCCACCCAAAGCAGCGCCGGTCGTGCCGCATGCTCCTGCCTCCCGTGGTCGGCTGTGCTGCCGCAGAGGCCTCACCACCCCCTACTATTCCCACCACTGGCCAGGCCCTGCGGCGACGGTAGCCTCACACCGCAGCCGAACCAGTGAACCTTCGTAGTCCTCTCCGCGCGGGCTTCCACTGCCGCGTCGTCCCCTTCCTAGGCCTCGCCGTCGTCCACCACCGTGGTGCTCTCCACGCGGCATGGTCAACGTGGTCAAGGAACGACTTCCATCGGAAGAGTACTGTATGTGGAGAGGCTGACAGCTGGGTCCACGGCCACAGCCCAGTTTTTTTGTGATTTGCCAAGTAAGTCACTTTGTCAGGCCTGTTGGACTGCAAATCTTTCAAGACGAGGAGAGTTTCATTCGACTGGCCGAGAAAATGGCCCATCAGTAATGATCAATGGGTTGTACATTTTTAAAACACATCAAACCGGCAATTAGTTTCAAATATCTTTTCTTTCATTTCAAGATTTTAAATTACATTAATTTTTATGCGTGGATAATTTGTTGGATTTTATATTGATATACATTTATTTTTAAAATCAGTTTGAATGTGAGTCGAAATTTCGGGATTAAAAACAGTTCGGACCGCACCGAAATATGCAAAATTTCGTATAATTTTTTAACCGTTGCCACAATATGGGATGTAATGCTAACAAAAAGAATATGGGCTCCAAAAAAACCTTAAGAATTAGCAAATGGGTTGTAAATTATTAGAAATAATGGCAGATGGGCTGTATGCTATTTTCCACAGATTTGAGGCTTTCCTAAAAAAAAGGTTGACGCACAAGCACTGACTATTGGATGTCCATCCAACGACCATCGTGCTTCTTCAATCTCTGCTCTTCCTGCTCCAGCTGCTCAAACAAGTGCTGACGGAACTGCCTGCTCCCTCCTCCTCGTGGCCAACTGTGCTGCCGCGCAGGCCTCACTGCCCGTACTCCCATCGCTGGCCTAGCCATCCCTCTACTCACCCACACCTGCTGTTATTCTCTGGCGACGGCAGACGAACCAGTAAACCCTCGTACAGTCATACTCCCCTCTGCGTGGGAAACAACTGCCGAGTCTTCCCTGCCTCCGTGTCGTCCCCTTCCTAGGCCTCGCCGTCGTCCACCGCCGTGGTGCTCTCGGCGCGGCGTGGTCAACGTGGTCAAGGAACGACTTCCATCGGACGTGGACTGTACGTGGAGAGGCTGACAGCTGGGTCCACGGCCGCAGCAAGGAAGTGCCTCCTTATTATGCGGAAAATAATGATTCCTCCACCTGACAGCTGGGACCCACCGGACGGGCCACTGTATTTCGCAAAAAAAATGTTTCCCCCTGACTTCTAGGACCCACCAGCTGCATCTTCGCACGCAAGGAAGTGCGTCCAGGCAAAAAAAAACGATTCACCCCCTGACTGCTGGGACCCACCAGCTACATCTTCGCAGGCAAGGAAGTGCCTGATAGTCGGGACCCACCTGGTCGAAGCGTACGTAGCGTTGTCATTCTGGTCGCGAACGTGTACGTACATATTGGTCGATGTAGAGGTGCGCACGTGTCGTAGTAGAGGCGGGCACGTGTCGTAGTAGAGGCGCGCACGTAGCATGTACACGTACGTACAGCGGCCAGGGTGCAAGAAAGAAAATACGGCCACGTATGTGTACATACGGGCGGGGTCTCGAACGCCTACTCACGCATACGTATGGCGAGGGCTCGTGTACATGGCTGGGTCGGAACAGAGAAACAACGTCGTCGTTGTGTTCATGGGGAGGCAACGGAATGCGTCGTGTTCATGGGGAGGCAACGGAATGCGTCGTGTTCATCGGGAGGGCTTGGATGGAATAGGCGATGGAAATGAGGCCTGGCGTACTGCAAAACGGAGGAAACGGCCTTGTGTTCGACCGGCCACGTTCGAAACGGGATCCTGTTCATCGGGAGGGGTCTGGCGTACCGCAAAATGGAGGAAATGGACCTCCTACGGTCGAAATGGGGGTCCTGTTGATCGGGAGGGGTGTGGTGTACCACAAAACGGAGGAAACAGACTTGTGTTGGAGTGCTACGGTCGAAACAGGGGTCCTGTTCATCGGGAGGGGTGTGGCGTATGGCAAAACGGGACTCCACGGGATACTGTTCATCTCCACCGTCGACCTCCTCCAGCCTCCACGGGCTCCTGTTCATCCAGCCTCCACGGGCTCCTGTTCATCCAGCCTCCACCGCGCGCTACTCCACCGGCTACTATTCAACCACCCCTCCACCATCTACTGTTCATCCAGCCCTCCACACCATGGGGTCATGTTCAACCACCCCTCCACGGGCACCCCTCCACCGTCTACTGTTCATCCAGCCCTCCACACCACGGGGTCCTGTTCAACCACCCCTCCACCGTCTACTGTTCATCCAGCCCTCCACACCACGGGGTCCTGTTCATCCACCCCTCCACGAGCACCCCTCCACCGTCTACTGTTCATCCAGCCCTCCACCACACCACGGGGTCCTGTTCATCCAGAAGCAACGCCACCGCTCACTATTCATCCACCCCCCCGCAACGCCCACTGTTCATCCCATCGATCGGCTTCAGTTAGCAGCAGTAGCGAAGGAATCGCTCGATCGGGTTCAGTTAACAGCCATCGATCGATCGCTCGGGTTCAGTAACGCGTAGCCTGTAGTGCAATCGCTCGGGTTCAGTTAGAGCCCAACGCCTCGCACACACGCGCGTACGTGTACGAGAGAAATGCGCATCGCTCGGCCCCCGACCTCCCACCGTAACCGGGAACTCCCCGAAATTTTCCTTCCCCTCACTTCTACCATGGTTTTTTCCATCATGGACGGCCCAAAAGAAAGTCATGCAGCTGCGTCTCTGGCCCGCCCAGGACGAAAAGCCCATTTTCTGTCATAGAAGTAGGAGCCCACCACATCTATGATGATACCGGGTTTTGTCACAATTATCTTCATAGAAGTGTCATATGTATGACGGAAAAAAATTTCGTTCGGCCCAAAATGTCACGGATGTGTCTTTTTTTGTAGTGACAGTTCGGGACCCCCTACCCGAGATCCACCGGTTTTGACACCGACATGGAGCATATGAGATGTTCCAGGAGTTGAAGTTAATATTTCTAGCAAATGCCCGGATTGAGAGATATGAAGTCTCCAATAAGTTCTATAGATGCAAGATGGAGGAGAATAGTTCTGTCAGTGAGCATATACTCAAAATGTCTGGGTATCATAATCACTTGACTCAACTGGGAGTTAATCTTCCTGTTGATAGTGTCATTGACAAAGTTCTTCAATCACTGCCAGCAAGCTACAAGAACTTCATGATGAACTATAATATGCAAGGGATGAATAAGACAATTCCCGAGCTCTTCGCAATGCTAAAGGCTGTGGAGGTAGAAATCAAAAAGGAGCATCAAGTGTATGGTCAATAAGACCGCCAGTTTCAAGAAAAAGGGCAAAGGGAAGAAGAAGGGGAACTTCAAGAAGAACAACAAACAAGTTGCTGCTCAGGAGAAGAAACCCAAGTCTGGACCTAAGCCTGTGACTGAGTGCTTCTACTGCAAACAGACTGGTCACTAGAAGCAGAACTGCCCCAAGTATTTGGCGGATAAGAAGGATGGCAAGGTGAACAAAGATATATGTGATATACATGTTATTGATGTGGACCTTACTAGAGCTTGCAGTAGCACCTGGTTATTTGATACTGGTTCTGTTGCTAATATTTGCAACTCGAAACAGGGACTACTGATTAAGCGAACACTGGCTAAGGACGAGGTGACGATGCGCGTGGGAAATGGTTCCAAAGTTGATGTGATCGCCGTCGGCACACTACCTCTGCATCTACCTTCGGGATTAGTTTTAGACCTAAATAATTGTTATTTGGTGCCAGCGTTGAGCATGAACATTATATCTAGATCTTGTTTAATGCGAGATAGTTATTCATTTAAATCTGAGAATAATGGTTGTTCTATTTATATGAGTAATATCTTTTATGTTCATGCACCCTTGAAGAGTGGTCTATTTTTGATGAATCTTGATAGTAGTGATACACATATTCATAATGTTGAAGCCAAAAGATGCGGAGTTGATAATGATAGTGCAACTTATTTGTGGCACTGCCGTTTGGGTCATATTGGTATAAAGCGCATGAAGAAACTCCATACTGATGGACTTTTGGAATCACTTGATTATGAATCACTTGGTACTTGAGAACCATGCCTCATGGGCAAGATGACTAAAACACCGTTCTCCGGAACTATGGAGCGAGCAACTGATTTGTTGGAGATCATACATACTGATGTATGTGGTCCAATGAATATTGAGGCTCGCGGCGGGTATCATTATTTTCTCACCTTCACAGATGATTTAAGCAGATATGGGTATATCTACTTAATGAAACATAAGTCTGAAACATTTGAAAAGTTCAAAGAATTTCAGAGTGAAGTTGAAAATCATCATAACAAGAAAATAAAGTTTCTACGATCTGATCGTGGAGGAGAATATTTGAGTTATGAGTTTGGTCTACATTTGAAGCAATGCGGAATAGTTTCGCAACTCACGCCACCCGGAACACCACAGCGTAATGGTGTGTCCGAACGTCGTAATCGTACTTTACTAGATATGGTGCGATCTATGATGTCTTTTACTGATTTACCGCTATCACTTTGGGGTTATGCTTTAGAGATGGCCGCATTCAGGTTAAATAGGGCACCATCAAAATCCATTGAGACGACACCTTATGAACTATGGTTTGGCAAGAAACCAAAGTTGTCGCTTCTTAAAGTTTGGGGCTGCAATGCTTATGTGAAAAAGCTTCAACCTGATAAGCTCGAACCCAAATCAGAGAAATGTGTCTTCATAGGATACCTAGAAGAAACAGTTGGGTACACCTTCTATCACAGACCCGAGGGCAAGACATTCGTTGCTAAGAATGGGTCCTTTCTAGAGAAGGAGTTTCTCTCGAAAGAAGTGAGTGGGAGGAAAGTAGAACTTGATTAGGTAACTGTACCTGCTCCCTTATTGGAAAGTAGTTCATCACAGAAACCGGTTCTTGTGACACCTACACCAATTAGTGAGGAAGTTAATGATGATGATCATGAAACTTAAGATCAGGTTGTTACTAAACCTCGTAGGTCAAACAGAGTAAGATCTGCACCAGAGTGGTACGGCAATCCTGTTCTGGAGGTTATGTTACTAGACCATGATGAACCTACGAACTATGAAGAAGCGATGGTGAGCCCAGATTCCGCAAAATGGCTTGAGGCCATGAAATCTGAGATGGGATCCATGTATGAGAACAAAGTGTGGACTTTGGTTGACTTGCCCGATGATCGGCAAGCCATTTAAAATAAATGGATCTTCAAGAAGAAGACTGACGCTGACGGTAATGTTACTGTCTATAATGCTCGACTTGTTGCAAAAGGTTTTTGACAAGTTCAAGGGATTGACTACGATGAGACTTTCTCACCCATAGCGATGCTTATGTCTGTCCGAATCATGTTAGCAATTGCTGCATTTTATGATTATGAAATTTGTCAAATGGATGTCAAAACTGCATTCCTGAATGGATTTCTGGAAGAAGAGTTGTATATGATGCAACCGGAAGGTTTTGTCGATCCAGAGGGAGCTAACAAAGTGTGCAAGCTCGAGCGATCCATTTATGGACTGGTGAAAGCCTCTCGGAGTTGGAATAAACGTTTTTATAGTGTGATCAAAGCATATGGTTTTATACAGACTTTTGGAGAAGCCTGTATTTACAAGAAAGTGAGTGGGAGCTCTGTAGCATTTCTGATATTATATGTGGATGACATATTGTTGATTGGAAATGATATAGAATTTCTGGATAGCATAAAAGGATATTTGAATAAGTGTTTTTCAATGAAAGACCTCGGTGAAGCTGCTTATATATTGGGCATCAAGATATATATAGATAGATCAAGACGCTTAATTGGACTTTCACAAAGCACATACCTTGACAAAGTTTTGAAGAAGTTCAAAATGGATCAAGCAAAGAAAGGGTTCTTGCCTGTGTTACAAGGTGTGAAGTTGAGTAAGACTCAATGCCCGACCATTGCATAAGATAGAGAGAAAATGAAAAAAGTTCCCTATGCTTTAGCCATAGGCTCTATCATGTATGCAATGCTGTGTACCAGACCTGATGTGTGCCTTGCTATGAGTTTAGCAGGGAGGTACCAAAGCAATCCAGGAGTGGATCACTGGACATCAGTCAAGAACATCCTGAAATACCTGAAAAGGACGAAGGATATGTTTCACGTTTATGGAGGTGACAAAGAGCTCATCGTAAATGGTTACGTCGATGCAAGCTTTGACACTGATCCGGATGATTCTAAATTGCAAACCGGATATGTATTTTTATTGAATGGTGGAGCTGTCAGTTGGTGCATTTCTAAACAAAGCGTCGTAGCGGGATCTACATGTGAAGCGGACTACATAGTTGCTTCAGAAGCAGCAAATGAAGGAGTCTGGATGAAGGAGTTCATATTCGATCTTGGTGTCATACCTAGTGCATCGGGTCCAATGAAAATCTTTTGTGACAATACTGGTGCAATTGCTTTAGCAAAGGAATCCAGATTTCACAAGAGAACCAAGCACATCAAGAGACGCTTCAACTCCATCCGGGATCAAGTCTAGGTGGGAGACATAGAGATTTGCAAGATACATACGGATCTGAATGTTGCAGACCCATTGACTAAGCCTCTTCCACGAGCAAAACATGATCAGCACCAAGGCTCCATGGGTGTTAGAATCATTACTGTGTAATCTTGATTATTAACTCTAGTGCAAGTGGGAGACTGAAGGAAATATGCCCTAGAGGCAATAATAAAGTTATTATTTATTTCCTTATATCATGATAAATGTTTATTATTCATGCTAGAATTGTATTAACCGGAAACATGATACATGTGTGAATACATAGACAAACAGAGCATCACTAGTATGCCTCTACTTGACTAGCTCGTTAATCAAAGATGGTTATGTTTCCTAGCCATAGACAAAGAGTTGTCATTTGATTAACGGGATCACATCATTAGGAGAATGATGTGATTGACTTGACCCATTCCGTTAGCTTAGCACTTGATCGTTTAGTTTGTTGCTATTGCTTTCTTCATGACTCATACATGTTCCTATGACTATGAGATTATGCAACTCCCGTTTACCCGAGGAACACTTTGTGTTCTACCAAACATCACAATGTAACTGGGTGATTATAAAGGTGCTCTGCAGGTGTCTCCGAAGGTACATGTTGGGTTGGTGTATTTCGAGATTAGGATCTGTCACTCCGATTGTCGTAGAGGTATCTCTGGGCCCACTCGGTAATACACATCGCTTAAGCCTTGCAAGCATTGCAACTAATGAGTTAGTTGCAGTATGATGTGTTACGGAACGAGTAAAGAGACTTGCCGATAACGAGATCGAACAATGTATTGAGATACCACTATCGAATCTCGGGCAAGTAACATACCGATGACAAAAGGAACAACGTATGTTGTTACGCGGTTTGAACGATAAAGATCTTCGTGGAATATGTAGGAGCCAATATGAGCATCCAGGTTCCGCTTATTGACCGAAGACGTGTCTCGGTCATGTCTACATAGTTCTCGAACCCGTAGGGTCCGCACGCTTAAAGTTCGATGACGGTTATATTATGAGTTTATGGTTTTTGATGTACCGAAGGTAGTTCGGAGTCCAGGATATAATCACGGACATGACGAGGAGTCTCGAAATGTTCGAGATGTAAAGACCGATATATTGGACGCCTATATTTGGATACAAGAATGGTTCCGGGTGAGATCGGCATAATACCGGAGCACCGGAAGGTTATCGGAACCCCTCGGGAGGTATATGGGCCTTAATGGGCTTTAGTGGAAAGGAGGGGAAAGGAGCAAGGGAGGGGGCGCGCCCCCCAAGCCCAATCCGAATTGGGAAGGGGGCCGCCCCCCTTTCCTTCCTCCCTCCTTCCTCTTCCTTCCCTCTCCCTCTCCAAATAGGAAAAGGGGGAGTCCTACTCCCGGTGGGAGTAGGACTCCCCCCTTGGGCGCGCCTCCTCCCCTTGGCCGACCCTCTCCTCCCCTCCTTTATATACGGAGGAGAGGGGCACCCCATAGACACAACAAGTGATCTCTTGGATCTTTTAGCCATGTGCGGTGCCCCTCTCCACCATAGTCCACCTCGATAATATTGTAGCGGTGCTTAGGCGAAGCCCTGCGACAGCAGAACATCAACATCGTCACCACGCCGTCATGCTGACGAAACTCTCCCTCAAAGCTCGGCTGGATCGGAGTTCAAGGGACGTCATCGAGTTGAACGTGTGCAGAACTCAGAGGTGCCGTGCGTTCGGTACTTGATCGGTCGGATCGTGAAGACGTACGACTACATCAACCGCGTTGTGCTAACGCTTCCGCTTTCGGTCTACGAGAGTACGTGGACACACTCTCCCCTCTCGTTCCTATGAATCACCATGATCTTGCGTGTGCGTAGGATTTTTTTTGAAATTACTACGTTCCCCAACACACTGCCCATGCATCACGGCAGCCGCTGGCCCATGCCGCCAGCTACTCTCAGGCGCCATATCTGCGCCAGACAGCAGTTCGCTGATATGTCTCCGACGTATCTATATTTTTTTGATTATTTCCTGCTATTATATTATCAATCTTTTTTGCTTTATACACCATTTAATATCATTTTTGGGAACTAATGTATTAACCTAGTGCCTAGTGCCAGTTCTTGTTTTCTGATTGTTTATGGTTTACAAAAAATCCGTACCAAATGACGTCCAAACACGACATAACTTTTTGACGATTTTTCTAGACCAAAAGAGACCCTAGAAGCTTTGCGCGTATCCCTATCTCTCCGTAGTAGTGGCGCTTTTCTTCGACACGCGCTGTTACTAACCATACCTTATCGCCCCGTGCGGCCGACGACCCCCCTCACTCTCCCCCTCACTCACTTTCTCCCCCGCGCCCCCTCGTCCGTCGCCGCCGCCGTTCCCCGACGACCGTCCTCGCCCGCCGCCGCTGTTCCTCCTCCACAGAGGTAGTCCCTCCTCCCCTTCTCCCTCCTCCCCTGGCCGTTCCCTCCTCCCTCCTCCTCCGGCCGCCCCCTCCTCCCTCCTCCTCCGGCCGCCCCCTCCTCCGGCCGCCCTCTCGTCCCTCCTCCACCAGCCGCCCCTCCTCCCTCCTCCACCGGCCGCCTCCTCCTCCGGCCGCCCCCTCCTCCCTCCATCTCTTCTAAACCCTAAACTCTTTTTACTGTTCTTGTATAATGTAAATTTTTTACTGTTTTTAGTAAGTGTTTAATAGAATTAGTAAGAAAATTAATAGAACTAGTTGAACTAGTTTATTTTTAGTAAGAATTAGTTTATTTTTTTTATAGTAAGTGCTTAGTTGAACTAGTTGAATTAATAGAACTAGTTTATTTTTAGTAAGAAATTTTTTGTATATGAGATTTGATGATCTAATTAAAATTTTACTATAGAATTAGTTTATTTTTAGTAAGAAAATTAATAGAACTAGTATATTTTTAAGTGTATTTAACAGCATTCTAGGTTGATTCATTTTGAAGTGGACATGTCATATTTTGAACATGTCGCATTTGTCGTTATTTTTTAGTTAAAGCAATTATTCCCGCATCGACGTCGACGATGCCTATCCCGCATCCTCGTCGTCAACTCGGTGGAGGACACCTACTTGATCATAGGGGCCATGTCTAGGACTAGGCTCCGCCGGGCTGGTACTGGGAGGTGCTACCTTTCGGGGGCGCAGCTTGGTGAGGAGCCAGCCCGTCATTGACCCGAACCTTCTTTGGTGGCTGTCGCGTGGGCTAGTGATGGTGCGAAGGCTTGAGGACCCCGCAGTGGTGGTACGTCATCGTGTCAGCGAGGAGGACGAGCTTGTCCGTCGCTACATGGTTGCGTTGGAGGGCAGGTTCTCCAATACCTGGCAGGTTCTTCAGGGATCTCACTAGAGCTATGATCCTATGATGGTTCCTTCTCTTTGGGTGTCCACTGCCCACGCCGATACCCGTCGTTTGCTAGGGTTTTAACTGTATTAGTGATGTTATATGTATGATACTATTCAAGATGTATTGGTGATAATATTCGATGATGTACGAACGCAAGAGATGATTTAGTTTTGCTTATTGAATGCATGCTAATTTGAATACTAATTTATTTTACGATTTGGTTTTTCTTATTGAATGCTCAAGTTGGAGAACTACTCCTATTTTGAATGCTCAAATTGGAGAGCACTATGCAAGGCGTATGCATTTGATTAGTTGATAGCTTCTGGGTTGTTTTTGCAGAAATCAAGGAGCCCCTCCATCATCCCCACCGTCGTCCCCGTCACCGACCCCCCGACCTCGAGGTGAGGCTAGCCAAATCTCCGTGTCAATATGAGTCCTATAAGATATTTTGAAATGTTTTTGTTCATATTTTCAACCATTGAAATGCAATGACCATCAAGTTTGAATGCTCATATGATGTAGATATAAACATGTATATATTGTGTTGCTCAAATAGGATATGTGCTTGCCCAAGTGGCCGACCATGTTTGCAGGTAACACCTCCGAGTGGCCTATGTTTTGCCGGAGTGTTGATTGATTTCCGTTCTGGCAAATTTCAGGCGCTTGATATGTCCTTTTTTAGCAAAGATCATGCCGGATTTTTCCGTGAATTTTGGCATGACTTGTGCTAGAATATGTAGGAAATATCGAGTGACCTGGATTTTCTAGAAAGATAATTAAACGACTTTTGGGTTGACTTTAAGTCTGTCGGGGCTCCATACATGACAGTCAATAAATGAGTGAGGGAGAAAGTCTGCACCATATATGAGAGAATAAGAATCCCGACTGTTGTTGTGGGAGTCGTTTTTCCTTCTTCTCCTTGTGCTAGACCTTTGTTATGCACTAGGGGAAGGAGGAATAACGACCATCACCGACCGTCGAATAATCAGTGAGGGAGTGTATCCACCATATATGAGAGAGGACAAAGAATCCTGACTGTTGTCGTGGGGGTCGCTTCTCCTTTGATTCCGTGTGCTAGACATTTTGGTGTAATGCACGGGGGGACGAAAGGAGGACCGATCATCACTAACGGTCGAATGTATACACCACATGAGTTGAGAGTTTTCAAGAAAAGACTCGGCAGACCGATAGTCAACCTGTGATGAATAATAATGATCTAATTTAGTTTTTGTAGTACATACATTTAATTGTACAAGTTTAATCTTTCAATTATGAACATAGGAAATGTTGTCATCGGATGACGAAAGTATCCCGGGGGAGTGCGACTGGTGCAACGACGACCGGGGTCTGTGCGACAGGCCTCACCTGGACAAAGGTCGGCGCTTCAACATTAAGCTTCAGGAGACCTTCGATGTTGAAATGGTACGCAACAAGGACAAGTGTTTTTTCGTAATTAAGCATGACTTCTACTACTTCAACGTGTAATTTTCCTCTTTTACAATTCGATTAGCTTATCCCATGCCATGCAAGATGCTATGTCTCGGAGAGGATGGATTTTGAAGATAATGGAAGTATGGAAACAAAGAAAATTCACCTAAGGAACCATCATGGTATGGATTTTGATGTAAATCTATACAACTCTGAGAGCGTAACCCATTTTGGTTGCCCGAATTGGGAAGCACTTTGCAAGATGTATGATTTTCATGAGGGTATGCTTGTCACCATGGAGTAGGTCCTAGGTACAATGTGAGAGAAGTAGGTCCTAGGTACAATGTGTTATTATGTGGTACAATGTGGTACAATTTGTTAGAGTTGATGATGATGATGGGGACTTGTGATTATGACTAGTGACCAACTTGCTATATGATGTCTCATTGATGAAAATGATGATCATGAGGAGGTGTCATATAGATGATGATAAGTTGTTAATGATATAGATGATGATATTTATTATATCATTGGGTGAAAGAACCGAGTGATGTAATAACTCATTATGATGTAAAAACAATCTCTAAATTGCTACTGTATGAAAACTTGTATAAAGGTGTATGAATACAACATGAAATAAAAAAGAAATAGAATACATAGTAATAGTAGTAGCGCAGGCTGCGAGAAGTGCTACTAGTAATTACCAGTAGCGCCCTTTCCAGGAAGCGCTACTACTAAGTGGATATAGCAGTAGCGTGGGTGAAACCACACTATTTCTAACCTTTAGCTGCAGCGTCGTAGTAGTAGCGCTGTGACCCGCGCTACTGGTAGGCCAAAAACCCGCGCTACGGCTAGGCTTTTCCCTAGTAGTGTCGTTTTCATCAACCTTGTTGCCTCCATGATGATGCGTGAGTAGCTCTCTCTCTCTCTCTATGATCTTCAATACAATGTTCTATTCGGAGATCGATTAGATGTAATCCTTTTGCGTTGCGTCTGTTGAGGTTCGATGAATTGAGGGTTTATGATCAAATTATTCATTAAAAGTAATTGAATCTTTTCTAAACTTTATTATGTGTGATTTTCATAGTTTTGTATTTCTCTCTGATTTATCTGTTTAGTTTGGCCAACTAGATTGATTTATCTTTAGGGAGATGTGCTTTCTCGTAGGTTCAATCTTACGGTGTCTTCACCTCATGATAGAAGGGGTAGCAAGACACGTATTTGTATTGTCGCTACTAAGTGTAAAATGACGGGGTTTGATCATATTGATTAGTCTTACTTTGTCTACATTATGTCATCATGCTCCAAGCATTACTCTATTTATTATGAACTTAATACCTTAAGGTGCATGTTGGATAGCGATCAACGGGTGGAGTAATAGTAGTAGGTGTCAGTAAGTTTAGCGGCCTACTTGTCATGGACGTAATGCCTATGTATTGATCATGCCATGAATAACATAATAATTGTGCACTTTTTTATGAATTGCCCAATAGTAATTTCTCTACCCACCATTGCTATGCTCATGAGAGAGATGCCTCTAGTGAAAGCTATGGCCCCCGGGTTCATTTACATCATATTGCTAAAACCATAAATACTCTGCTGCAATTTTTTCCTTCTTTTGCAATTTATTTATCTATCACTGTCAGAATTAATCCTTGCAATTAACGAGTATAAGGGGATTGACAACCCTCTTGCTTGTGTTGGGTGCAAGTATTTGTTTTATGTATGTGTGCAGGTATCATTTACCTTTTTTGCGTGAATCTCCTACTGTTTCAATAAACCTTGGTTCTCTACTGAGGAAAATACTTTCTGCTACTATACTACATCAGCCTTCCTCTTCGGGGAAATCCCAACGCCTATCACAAGTAGCAAATTTTTTTGACAACATTGTTGGGGATACTTCATCAAACAAAGCAGGTCCCTTCACACACATTTACCATTTACTTTTTCTACTTTTTATTTGCTTTTAGTTTTCTTTATTAGTTTCCACTAAAAAATCAAAAATACCAAAAATATCTCGTGTGCTTTATTTGGTCGTTGCTATTGCTAGCTCTTGGCTTGTTGGTTGTACCCCTGAAAATGAAGTGCTTAATTTTAAACAAAGGGGAGGAGAAAGTTTAAAAGATGGTTGCCTTCACGCATGAAGATCGTCGTATGTATGTTCGACTTCGGTTGCCGGTGCAATAGAATTGGCGGGAGTATATTATGGCAGGATCAGGTATATGATTTTCAATCCTCAAAATAGATCTACTCGTAGGCTATCCACCACTGGTCTTCTTTGCAACTTTTAAGTGGGTGTTACTACTTGGTTTAGATTTGTGCTTGACACTATTACTGGAGGAAATTTCCCAAGTAGTCACCCTTTAGATGCTTTCAATGCTATGGGGAATTTAGTGGGATCACCACCTATCACTATTAATGAAAGGACACTTACTCTGAAACATGTTATGCGAAGATTGGAAATTATTGAGAACAAAATGCTAACTATTGAACACATTGAAAATCTTGATAAAAAGGTGCATAACCAAGTAACTAAATTTGTCTCTTCGGTGGGAACCACATTAAAATTATTAAAGGATAGAGTAGAACAAAGTCGTGCTAGAATTGATAAACTGAAAGAGACAATAATAAGTTGGGCTCAGCTTTTTCTTCCCTTAAAACCATTGAAAGGACTCCTACAAGTAAGAATTCTAAGCTTATGTATATTCCTAATAACAAGGGTGCTTCATCTAGTAGAGAGAAAGAAGATCTAAAAAGATTAGCGTTCACCCCGACTTCATTAAAATGATACGAAGGAACCTATGATTGAAAAGAAATTCCTTAATTTTGTTCCCAGGAGTGTCGTTATTAAAAACATGTTTGCTAAACCTTCTAGGAAATCCGGATGCATAATTGAGGAATTGGAAAAGGATGATAATAGTTGAAACTATGCATTATGCCTAGCTAGGGGCATTAAACATATAACGCTTGTCGGGAGCAACCTAATAGTTATATTTTTTATTTCATTTTATTTTCTTGAGTAAACATGGTTATTGCTAATGTAATGATTATGTTTGTATCCTTTATTTTGAGTTTTGGGCCAAGTAAAGCCTTTAGTGTCCAAAAGTTTGGGTGTAGAAACAAGCATTTAGTGATTGTTGAAATTGGTACTGTGTAGAAACAAAAATTTAGTGTCCAATGCCTGAATTGTTCCCGTTTACTAGAACGTCGTCAATTGCTGATTTTTTTACACATTAATATGATATAAATATTTTACGTGGTACTAATTTTTTAGGATTTTTGGAGTTACATAAGCATGGATGAAAATTCTAGCATTACGTACTGTCATGTTTTAGACAGATTCTGTTTTTATTGCATAGTGTGCTTATATTGATGATGCTATGGATTATATCAAGGGGTATAACTCCTAGAGATGTTAGAATATAGTAGGTATTATGCAAGGTAAACTATGAATCTATTTATAACAGTACCTAAAGTGGATGATTGTTTTATTATACTAACGGATCTTATGAAGTTTCTGTTGAGTTTTATGTGCTTAAGTTTTCAAGTTTTGAGTGAGATCACGATGGATGAAGGAGTAAGGAGCGGGAAGACCCTAAGATTGGGGAGGTCCAAGGCACACAAGGTAATATTCAAGGAAGACTCGAGCATATAAGCTTGGGGATGCCCCGTATGGCAACCCCTCTTTCGTCTCTAATCTATCGATAATATTACTCGGAGCTATAGTTTTATTCATCACATGATATGAGTTTTGCTTGGAGCTTCGTGTGCTATAGTTTTATTTGGTTTGTTAGTTTGCCACAACCATTCTTTGTTGGATACACCTATTTAGAGAGACACATATTCATCACGATTTGTTAGAATGCTCTATGTGCTTCACTTATATCGTTTGAGTTGGGCAGTTGCTCATTACTTCACTTATATCTTTAGAGCAAGGCGTAGATATATTTTATAGAAATCATTTGCACTCTCATGCTTCAATTATATCTTATTGGGAGTTAAATAGCAAGTAATAATTTGCATGGGTTATATGACTAGTTCAAAAATGGTAGGTATACAAGAGTGGTATAATAAAAACTTCCATGTAGATCGCTGAATATGAAGCATGTGATTTAAATGATATTGATGTAGTAATATGAAAGAGTATTAGTTCATAATCATTGGTTTGTATAAATATCGATATTAAAGCTTGTTATGTACTACTCATTTATGTGTCGGTCATGGCATGACTGGGATGTTGGAGCATATTTATTCTCGTTGAAATCCTTTGTGTTGTCCATATCAGGGCGCGCGATGGTGAACTCCTCACAACCTCCTCCCTGGGAGCATGCGATTAGTAATTTGCTTCGAGTGTTAATAAAAAATTCGCAATAAGTATATGAGTTCTTTATGACTAATGTGAGTTCATGGACTAATATGGCACTCCCATCTATCCATATTTGCTAGCCTCTCGGTGCCATGCATTGCCCATTTTCACCTCAAGAATTGGCGTAAACTTCATTGGTGCAGCCAAACCCCGTGATATGACACGCTCTATCACACATAAACCTTATTATATCCTTCCTCAAAACAACCACCATGCCTACCTATCATGTCATTTCCATTTCGAGATATACTGACATGCAACTTCCATAGTTACTATTCACATGACTTGTGTGTTCATCATCACATTCCTTTGCATGATCATATAGAGCTGACATGATATTTGTGGCAAAGCCACCGTTCATCATTGTAATACATGTTACACCAGATCATTGCACGTCCTGGTACACTGCCAGAGACATTCATATAGTCATATCATTCAGTTTTATCGGGTTGTAAGTAAAAAGAAGTGTGATGATCATTAACATTGTTCTGGTGAGGTAAAGAATGATGGAGAATGACAAGTACTCGAAAAAGTGGGGATGAGGTTCATGATATTGCTCTAAAAATGAGAGAAAAGGAGAGAAGGGGCAATTCTACTATCCTTTTACCATGCTTGTGCTTCAAAGTAGCACCATGTTCTTCATATAGGGAGTCTCCATGATTTATCACTTTCATATACAAGTGGGAATTTTTACATTATAGAACTTGGCTTGTATATTCTGATGATGGGCTTCCTTGAATGCTTGAGGTCTTCATGAGCAAGCAATTTGGATACACCCACTTAGTTTCTGTAGCGAGCTTTCCTACATTTATAACTCTAGTGCATTTGTTGAATGGCAATCCCTACTCCTCGCATTGATATCGATTGTCATGCCTCTCCATTGCCTAACGATCCGCCGAGTTGATGCGAGATTTTCTTCATTTTTTGTATTCCCTCTACCAAAATACTCTATTCCACCCATAGTGTTAAGTCCATGTCTCATGCTCATATACTGAGTGAGGTTGAAAATGCTGAAGCAAGAAAAGATACGATGTAATTGCTTGATTTGGCACCGGGGTGCTCATAATTTGTACTTATCTTAGGAAGTTGGATTCACGGCATGCTTACATAATTCAATGAGTAGGGCTACCATTCGTTAAGCATCGTATATTTTGAAAAATAATGATTATTTTCTAGTATTCATGGATATTATTATGTTGATATTAATTACATTATCGCTTCTCAATATTCATACTGTAAAAGAGATTGCATGATAAGACATGTTAGGTAGCATTTCAACATAAAAATTCTATTTTTATCATTTACCTACTCGAGGACGAGTAGGAATTAAGCTTGGGGATGCCGGCACGTATCTATAATTTTTGACTGTTTCATGGTATTATATTGTCAATCTTGTATGCATTATACACTATTTTATATCATATTTGGGAACTAACCTATTAACCCAGTGCCCAGTGCCAGTGGTTGTTTTCTGCTTGTCTTTGGTTTTACAGAAAATCCCTACCAAACAAAGTCCAAACACGATAAAAAAATTGACGATTTTTTCTGAACCAAAAGAGACCCTATAAGATTCGGGGGAAGACCAAACGATGCATGATGAAGCGACAAGGCAGAGGGCGCACCCTGCCCCCTTGTGGGCCTCATGTTGCTCCGATTGACCTAATTCGTAGCCTATAAATTCACATATATTCCAAAAACCCCAGAGCGAGACCCGAAACAATTCTTCCATCGCCGCAAGCCTCTGTTCTTCCGCGATCCCATCTGGAGGCCTCTTTTGGTACTCTTCTGAAGGGGGGAATCGATCATGGAGGCCGTCTTCATCAACCTTGCTGCCGCCATGATGATGCATGAGTAGTTCCCATAGGTCCTAAGGGTCCATAGCTGTAGCTAGATGTCTCTCTCTCTCTCTCTCTCTGTGTGTGTTTGATCTTCAATACAATGTTTTTCTTTAGAGTTCAATTCGATGTATTCCTTTTGCAGTGCATTTGTTGGGATCCGATGAATGGAGGATTTATGATCAGATTATTCACTGAAAGTAATTATCGGTGTCAAAACCAGCGGATCTCGGATAGGGGGTCCCGAACTGTGCGTCTAAGGCAGACGGTAACAGGAGGCAGGGAACACGATGTTTTACCCAGGTTCGGGCCCTCTTGATGGAGGTAAAACCCTACGTCCTGCTTGATTTATTCTTGATGATATGAGTATTACAAGAGTTGATCTACCACGAGATTGGAGAGGCTAAACCATAGAAGCTAGCCTATGGTATGATTGTATGTTGTCCTACGGACTAAAACCCTCCGGTTTATATAGACATCGGAGAGGGTTAGGGTTACACAAGGTCGGTTACAAAGGAGGAGATATCCATATCCATACTGCCTAGCTTGCCTTCCACGCCAAGTAGAGTCCCATACGGACACGAGACGAAGTCTTCAATCTTGTATCTTCATAGTCTAACAGTCCGGCCAAAGGATATAGTCCGGCTGTCAAGAGACCCCCTAATCTAGGACTCCCTCAGTAGCCCCTGAACCAGGCTTCAATGACGATGAGTCCGGCGCGCAGTATTGTCTTCGGCATTGCAAGGCGGGTTCTTCTCCATCTTTCGAACGTTTGTAAAGAAGTTTCCGGTCCCATAAATGTTTGGACCTCTTGGCTTCTGTGCCCAGTAAGGGCTTTCTCCCATGCATCGAATGAATACGAGGCGCCAGGGCGTTTTTACATTCGCCCCCTAGCCAAATAAATAAATTTTCTATTAAAGGGATGGGGATCCTTAGATCCAATCCATACCATCCTCCCCCAGCGAGAGTCCATCAGAGCGCGTTCCGGAAAGATCCATTCCAGCATGGCCGACCTCCGCAGCTCCTCCTCCCGCCCCCGAAGCCCTAAGCCCGGTGATTGGGAGAGGTCTTCAGTCCCACACAGTCGTTTAGTCGAACTGCAGACTAAGGGATTTCTCCCTCCAGCGTACATGATGCCCGTTCGAGTCGGGCTTGCCACCTATAATGGCGGGGAGCAAGCGGAGAGCTTTCCCCGTCCCTCTATGGGGGAACGGGTCTGCCTTGTTCCCTATCTATTAAAGGGACTCGGATTTACAATTCATCCGTTCCTCCGCGGGCTCCTGGAGTTCTACGGCCTCCAATTACACAATTTCACCCCGCCTCCATCCTACATATCACCGGCTATGTGGCTCTCTGCGAGTTGTTCCTGGGCTGCAAGGCTCACTTCAAGCTGTGGAAAAGGCTATTTTGCCTCGTCCCTCGCACACAGAGGGGGTCACTTTATCAAGTGGGCGAAGCCGAAATATGGCGCATCGCCGATACCGGATACCTGTACGGTACTCCGAAGAAGTCACCCGAAGACTGGCCTTCAGAATAGTTTTATATGGAGGACGTTCCCCTTCCGGACCCTTTTCGGCGGGGTCTTCCTGAGTTCAACAATGCTCCTCTGAAGAAACACCGAAGTTGGCGCCCACGGAGCCCCCAGGTGGAAGACAATGGAGAAGTCCTCTATCTGATGAACTGAATTAAAGCACTGGCTCGATTAGGATTGACAGTAATCGAAGTTATGTCGATTTGCATAATGCGGGGAGTGCAACCACTTCAATATCGTGGGCACCCCTTGTGGTGTTATAACGGGGTGGATGACGCCACCCGCTGCGGGCGTAAGGGTCCGGACAATGCTGCTGCTTTAGCAAAAATTCTGTCCGAATTGTTCAAGGGTGAGGAAGAGGAGTTCACCCGCGTCAAGCCACGGGACAGATTCTCCATGTACAATCCTCCAAGCTGGGTAAGTTATATCTCCCTGCTCCCATTTTTCCCGCATTCTTTGTCGTAAGTATTCACCTTGCCACTTTGTGGCAGGAACTATGAAAAGCCATAAAGGAGGTCAGCAGCCCTTCTCCACAACCAGAGGACCCTGACCGGGCCCTCGACTCCGGACTTGAAGAAGATTCGGTTATATTCATGGAGCTGATAGACCAGCAGTTCTATTAGTTAAGCTGCGACGATGCCATGGTGGCCATTACGGCCGACTATCCCGGATTTCTCCCTGCATCGCATGTAAGAAAAACCAAAAATCCCAACTCCAAAACTAGGATCCCCTTTTAGACACTTCACCCACCATATACACATGGCATTTTTACAGGGAAGGCATTCGGGACGCCCTGCCGAACCCGCAGCAACGCGCCAATAGGAGGCACCGAGGCCGGGTAGGCCAAAAAGGAAGGTGGTCAGGACGGAGACGCTGGCGCAAAGGTATAACAAACCCCGCTCTGTGGTTGTCGTCTTTCTCGAAATATCATGACGCCCGTGTTTCTTTAACAGAAAAACGCTCACCGGAATATGTCCGGCGATGTTACTAATCACGCTTCCACCAGCCGGGCGCCAGGACTGGACATAGAGGCGGAAGCCGATATGGGGCGGGCGCCGGATAATCCCCCTACAGAGGATGCAGATAGATTATCCGCTACAAGCTCAGAGGTGGAAAGCGCCATGAATCACAGGCGCCGCCTGGCCGTAGTCCGTGACGCTTGTTTCTCACCAGAGGCATTTGATGCCTTCAATTCTGGAGAGGCGTACCTCCGAGCTGCTCAAGATGGTCTAGCCAGAGCCACGGATCAGTATGTAAAGGATGTACGGGTAAGTAAATCTGACGATTTATATGTATCAGTAGCCCCTTAGACTTGAAACAGTTAGCAGAACTGATTTAAGGATCATCTTTATTGTGGAGGTTCTTATAGAGAAGAATACTAGGTTGTCACAGGAGCTAGAGGAATGCAAGACCCAACTGCGGGCTGTTGTGGCCGCATTGCAGGAACCGAAAAAGTCACCTGCTGGTAACATTTACTTTAAAGAATGATGGTTACCATATAATGTGTGGCATGGCTGCAGATTTAACAACAGATGTTGCAGATGAATCCGGAGAAAATCCAGAGGACCAGCATGTTATGCGACAGCTAGAGGCTGGAAAACGCGTGCTGACTGAGGTTAGGCGGGAGAAAAACAATCTCCAAGACGCCAATATTAAGCTGAGCATGGAACTAAAAGACATTCGGGGCCAGCTTGCGGACTCCGAGAAGGAGAATAAGCGGCTTCGGCGCGGCATTTTCAGTAAGTGCTTGAACGAATCCTTTTAAAGGAGTTCGGCAAAGAAGCCGACTAATAGCGTTATGTCTGTAGGTATGCTGACGGGTCGTCCTGCGGAGGAAATGCCCGGGTCTGCGCGTGATCTTCTATCCGAGCTGTCACATCTGCACGAACAAGTTCGGCAGGTGATGCAGGGTGTTACCCAGGCCTTGTGGCCGTCTGTCTCCCTGCCAGAGGGCGTTGTAGAGCTTGCGGAGAAGCTCAAGGGAGCACGGCGGTGCTTCCGATTATGGAAGATATCAGCCTGCCGACAGGGTGCCAGAGAAGCCTGGGCCATGGTGAAGACGCGATATACCAAGGCAGACCCAAATCACATGGCCGAGGTCGGACCTGTGGGGCCCGACGGAAAAGAGATCCCCGTTAACTTAGTTTATGGGCAAGTAGAATTAGCCGCAAAGTATTCCCAACAGGATTGTAAGCTAGACCGCCTGTTGGATGGTATAGAAGAGGAATTTAGTCAGTCTGCATGACTATGTAATGAAAGTGACATGTATAATGCCTTCTAGCCGGATTGTAGATCATTTGTCTTGGCAGACCTTTTCGCTTCAACCTCGGGACCCGATAGTCCGGAGTGTATCCGAATACCCGCGCAGTTATATAAGAACCAGGGCATGCGTGGAGACCAGGCGTAGGGGTCATAAGTGCTTGAACAGACAAGCGCCCAACTAGTTATGTTATATTACATGGGTAGTAAGAAACATCTTCCAGGGAGAATAGTTCCGTTAAGGGTTCCTTTCCCTGGGTAAGCATGCCCTAAAGTGCATGTATGGACTGCGATAGGAAACGCAGGAAAAACATCTAGGGGCAGATATGGACAATAAATAAAAATCATCTTTTGTTCACCGACGGAATATTCCCTTAAGAACGCTAGCTTTCGGCTTCACCCAGTCTGAGGTACACGTCCGGCTGACCCGGCAGTAACAATCGCATAGGTGCTCCCCTTATGCCCTAGCCGAATTAACGAGAACGTAGGGCATAAATACAAGAGCCAAGCAACCCATCTTGGCCAAAACTTAAGTCATATCGATGCATATAATGGCGAAAAAGGTACATGCGGAAGCATGACACATATTCTGGGCCTGAGGCCCAGATAAATAATCAAGCTTCTGTAAAAGAAGCCCCCAGGTATTATCAGCGCGGCTAGCGCATCTATAATGTGCAAGCGAGGCACAAGTTGGCCCTTAAAGGCCTAGAGAAATAATAATAGAAAGGAAGAAAGAAAAACAAGACAGATAATGTACATGCAAAAAATGGACAGAGGGAGGGGACGAACATAGGGTCTGGCGCTAGGCGTAGAATCTTCTGAGCCTGGCCGCGTTCCATGGGTTCGGCTCGAGTCGACTAGTCGATGCATCCCGCAGTCGGTACGCTCCACCGGTCAAAACTTGGTCAATAATGAAGGGACCTTCCCATTTGGGCTCGAGCTTGTTCTTTTTCTTATCCGGCAGGCGTAGAACTAATTTGCCAACGTTATAACTTTTGGCCTGTTGCTGAGAAAATGCGGAACGGGCTTTGGCTACGTCGCGCTCCTACTCCAGGGTGTCTAGACTGTCCTGCCGATCAAGCTCGGCTTCTCTTTCTTCGTACATGCGCACTCGAGGTGAGTCATGAATTATGTCACAGGGCAAGACTGCCTCTGCACCGTACACCATAAAGAAGGGTGTGTGTCCGGTACTGCGATTCGGCGTGGTCCGCAGCCCCCAGAGTACGGAGTCGAGCTCCTCTACCCAGTGCGTGTTAGACTACGTTAAGGAACGCACTAATCTGGGTTTAATGCCGCTCATTATAAGACCGTTCGCTCGCTCGACTTGGCCGTTGGTTTGTGGGTGATAGACTGAAGCATAATCGAGCTTGATGCCCATTTTGCTGCACCAGAGTTTTACCTCATAGGCTGTGAAGTTTGTGCCGTTGTCAGTGATGATGCTGTGGGGGACGCCATAACGGTGTACGACCCCAGATATGAAGTCTATCACTGGTCCGGATTCGGCTGTTTTAACAGGCTTGGCCTCTATCCATTTGGTGAATTTATCCATCATGACCAGTAAGTATTTTTTCTTGTGGGTTCCCCCTTTAAGGGGTCCAACCATGTCAAGACCCCAGACTGCGAAGGGCCACATAATGGGGATTGTTTGAAGGGCGGTGGGTGGCATGTGGCTTTGATTTGCAAAGAGCTGGCAACCGGCGCAACGTTGGACCAAGTCCTGTGCATCTGCCCGGGCCGTTGGCCAATAGAATCCTGTACGGAAGGCCTTGCTTACAAGAGCCCGGGCAGCGGCATGGTGACCGCCGAGTCCAGCGTGGATTTTTGCTAAAAAGTTTCGCCCTTCCTCTTTGGAGATGCACCTTTGAAGGACTTCGGTAGTGCTTTTTTATACAATTCTCCCTCATGGACCCTGTAGGCCTTAGATTGCCGCACTATGCAGCGCGCCTCATTTTGTCCTCTGGAAGTTCCTGCCTAGTTAGGTAGGCCAGGAATGGTTCTGTCCACGGGGCTATAATGGCCATTATTACGTGGGCTGAAGGTGTGATTTCGGTGGCGGGGCCTCCGATTGTGTCAGAGTATTCGGTATCGGGCATTTTGGCCGGGTCCGGACTATGGTTACCCGTGTCCCCTTCCCATACTACGGATGGCTTGAACAGCCTTTCCAGAAAGATGTTGGGGGGGGGGGACCGCATCGCGTTTTGCGCTGATGCGGGCGAGGATATCCGTCGTCTGATTGTTTTCCCGAGCCACATGGTGAAGTTTGAGCCCCTCGAACCGAGCTGACATTTTTAGGACGGTGTTTCGGTAGGCCGCCATTTTCGGATCCTTGGCGTCAAAGTCTCCATTTATTTGGGATATTGCAAGGTTTGAATCCCCACGCACCTCCAGGCGTTGAATGCCCATGGAGACTGCCATCCGAATACCATGCAACATGGCTTCGTATTCGGCTGCGTTGTTGGAGTCTGTGTACAATATTTGCAGTACGTACTGAACGGTATCTCCGGTTGGGGACGTCAGGACGACGCCAGCCCCTAGGCCAGCCAGCATTTTAGAACCATCGAAGTGCATGATCCAATTGGAGTATGCGCCGTACTCTTTGGGGAGTTCGGCCTCCGTCCATTCGGCGACAAAGTCGGCCAGTACTTGCGACTTAATGGCTCGTCGAGGTTTGTATGTTATGTCGAACGGGAGGAGCTCAATACCCCATTTGGCAATCCGGCCCGTAGCGTCGCGGTTGTTTATAATATCATTAAGTGGCACTTCCGAGGCTACTGTAATCGAACACTCTTGAAACTAGTGTCGCAGCTTCCGGGATGCCATGAATACCGCGTAGACTATCTTTTGATAATGTGGGTACCATGATCTGCATGGAGTGAGGACAGTGGATACATAGTATACCGGCTTTTGAAGAGGGAATTTATGTCCGTCAGCTTCTCATTCGACGATGAGCACTGCGCTTACAACTTGATGGGTTGCCGCAATGTACAACAACATTGGTTCGCCGATGTTTGGCGCGGCCAGGATTGGGTTGGTTGCCAAAATGGCCTTTATTTCTTCCAATCCGGCTGTGGCAGCGTCCGTCCACTCAAAGTGTTTGGTGCGCCGCAGGAGGCGATAAAGGGGTAAAACCTTTTCTCCTAAGCGGGAGATAAAGCGGCTTAGAGCCGCCACACATCCTGTTAACTTTTGAATTTGTTTGAGGTCTGTTGGGGTAGCCAACTGTGACAAAGCTTGGATTTTGGCCGGGTTAGCTTCAATACCTCTACTGGAGACAATGAAACCCAGGAGCTTTCCGGCTGGTACGCCGAAAACGCATTTTTCCGGATTGAGCTTAATGTCATTATGTTCGGAGGTTGTCGAATGTGAGCCTCAAGTCGTCTATCAAAGAGTCGACGTGTTTGGTTTTGACGACCACATCGTCTACGTATGCCTCTACTGTTTTGCCGATTTGTTTCTCCAGACATGTCTGAATCCTGCGCTGATATGTTGCGCTGGTGTTTTTGAGCCCAAAAGGCATTGTGTTGAAACAGAAGGGACCGTATGGTGTGATGAATGCCGTTGCGGCTTTGTCGGACTCCACCATCTTGACTTGGTGGTAACCGGAGTATGCGTCGAGGAAACACAATGACTCGTGTCCTGCGGTAGCATCAATAATTTGGTCAATGCGGGGGAGGGGAAGGGATCCTTTGGGCAAGCTTTATTGAGGTCCTTACAATCGACACAAACGCGCCATGATTTATCCTTCTTTGGTACCATCACCAGGTTTGCTAGCCAGTCCGGGTGTTTTATCTCTCTGATGAATCCGCCTCCAATAACTTGGCTAGTTCCTCTCCCATGGCCTGTCTCTTAGGTTCGGAGAAACGCCAAAGAGCTTGCTTGACCGGCTTGAATCCCTTTATGATATTGAGGCTATGCTCGGCCAGCCTGTGTGGGATTCCTGGCATGTCTGAGGGGTGCCAGGAGAATATGTCCCAATTCTCGCGCAGGAACTCTCATAGTGTGGCGTCCACGGCGGGTTTTAACTGTGCCCCGATGGAGGCTGTTTTTGTAGGGTCCGTTGGGTGGACTTGGAATTTGACTATTTCATCCAATGGTTTAAAAGAGGTGGACTTGGATCTCTTATCGAGTATCACGTCGTCCCTGTCCACTGTGGAGCGTAGCGTGGTTAGCTCCTCGGCCGAGAGGGCTTCGGATAATGCCTCGAGGGCCAGTGCGGCTGTTTTGTTTTCGGCTCGGAGTGTTGTGTCCGGATCACTAGCGAGGGTGATGATTCCATTGGGCCCGGGCATTTTGAGCTTCATGTACCCATAATGGGGTACGGCTTGGAAGATCGTGAAGGCCTCACGTCCTAAAAGGGCGTGGTATCCACTGCTGAACGGGGCCACTTAAAATGTAATTTCTTCGGACCTGTAATTCTCTGGCGTACCGAATACCACATCTAGTGTGATTTTCCCAGCGCATCGTGCCTCTCGACTGGGTATGATTCCCCTAAAGGTTGTGCTAATTTGCTTAATGCGGTTCTAGTCTATTTCCATTTTTGAAGAGTTTCCTCATAGATGATGTTTAATCCGCTGCCGCCGTCCATGAGTACTTTGGCGAGTCGAAAGCCGTCCACAATTGGACTGAGGACCAGTGCAGCTGGTGCTCGGGCTGTTCAAAATTTAGGTTCTTCACTGGCATTGAAGGAAATAGCCGTGTCACTCCATGGATTTATTGCTGCTACGTGGCAGATTTCGGCCATGCTGCGGAGTGTTCGCTTGCACCTATTAAGGTCTCAAAGACTGTTAATACCGTTTTATTATCCATGGGATGGTGCTCTGTGGCATTTGGTATAAGAAGATCCTCACCACTTTTGGCCACCTGCCGGAGTATCCAACATGCTCTAAGGCTGTGTGTTGGTATTGTATCCGTTGTACTGTGAATTTTGCAGGTTCCGTTGAGCCATCCCTCCAGTACGGTTCCATGCCCTGTAAAGGGTTTTTGTTTCTTTGCAACTAGCTCGAGCGTCTTATGATAGTGCACCCTTTTACTTTGGACTGGGTGTATATTCAGAGCCGGATTATCACAAAATTTCGTTTCGGTTTTCCAGGCGCTTTCCATCATGCAGTACTTTCGTACTATTGACGCCAAGTCAGCGAAGCATGATATGTCACGGCGACTTAAGGCGTTAAGGATTCCCTTGTCCGTGCAATTATTGCAGAAAAGTGAGACTGCATCTTCCTCGCGATAGTCCTTAACCTTGTTGATTACAAGGAGGAATCTAGCCCAATAATGATGTATTGTTTCATGGGGCTCTTGCCTGATGTGGGAAATATCATTTATGTCTTGGTGGGTGGGTGGATTTGAGTCCGAATCACTACCCGATTTGAGACCCAGGGGCCGAGGAGTTTCCAATCTTGGAAGTTCGGGTTCCGGAGTGTTACCCGATAAATTTGGCCCGCTGCCTGTTTCTAGGTTCAGGGCTTGGGTAATGTCCTCCCGTAAGCGGGTATCCGACTCGGAGAGCTCAGGAATCCGGACATTGTTAGTCCTCAAAATAGAGGAAGAGTTGCCGCATTGTTCCTCCACCACCGCAACATGATGGGTGACCGATGGAGAGTTAATCTCCCTTTGATCGGGTTTAAGCCCAATCCGATCATAGTTTGTAGCGACTCCCAAGGCGGCAATGCGATCCAAGAGTTCGTTTAGGGAAGAGAGCTCCATTGGATCCATCTGCTCGGCGACTTCCAAGTCGACGTGGAGGCTGTTTTTGATAACCCGAGAAGTCATCGTCGGTGCAGCGGCCGAACAGGCAGTCATGAAGAAACTGCCTAGCCGGAGAGTTTGGCCGACAGCCAGAGCTCCCTCGGCAGTGATGTTGCTTTTAACAACGAGACGAGGCATCCTTCCTTATGGCAACGCCACAAAGGAACTGTCAATGAAAGCACCAATGTCAGTGTCAAAACCGGCGGATGTCGGGTAGGCGGTCCCGAACTGTGTGTCTAAGGCGGATGGTAATAGGAGGCCGGGAACACGATGTTTTACCCAGGTTCGGGCCCTCTTGATGGAGGTAAAAACCTACGTCCTTCTTGATTTATTCTTGATGATATGAGTATTACAAGAGTTGATCTACCACGAGATCGGAGAGGCTAAACCCTAGAAGCTAGCCTATGGTATGATTGTACGATGTCCTACGGACTAAAACCCTCTGGTTTATATAGACACCGGAGAGGGTTAGGGTTACACAAGGTCGGTTACAAAGGAGGAGATATCCATATCCGTACTGCCTAGCTTTCCTTCCACGCCAAGTAGAGTCCCATCCGGACATGAGACGAAGTCTTCAATCCTGTATCTTCATAGTCTAACAGTCCGGCCAAAGGATATAGTCCGGCTGTCCGGAGACCCCCTAATCCAGGACTCCCTCAGTAATCGAGTCTTTTCTAAACTTTATTATGTGTGATTTCTATAGATTTGTATTTCTCTTCGATCTATCTATTTAGTTTGGACAACTATATTGATTTATCTTCAGTGGGAGAGGTGCTTTGTGGTAGGTACAATCTTGCCTCTTATGGTTGTTTTTTGTTTTTTTGTGTGGTTTATGGTTGTATTGTTGTTATTGATGAGTCCAATTTATGTGATGATTTTGATAAGTATTTTGTGCCTACCCTGGTAACATCCCATGTTATACATTAGATCATCACTGTATATCATATTTTATTTGCTTTTGGGTTTGATCCTAAGAAATTCTATGCAAATCAAGGACCCTCGGAGAGAGTTGGGGATTTCTTTATTTTCATATTTGAGTTTTCTCAAATTTTGGAAATAGGATCATTTGATTTTATTTATTTTATCTTCAATTATTTATATTATAAAAATATGAGAGAGGGAATAAAATGACTTTCCCAAAATAAAGAAATATTGAGGATTTAATAATAAAATCAAATAAGATTTTATTTTGGAGTTTTGCTATTTTATTTGAACTTAGGAAAAATGCGCTTTTTTCAAAATTGCATTTAGGCCCTAAATAAATGTTCATCTTGTCCGGCTTGATTTTAGAAGTCGGGGAAAATTTGTTTCAGGATTTTCGGAGTCCGTTTAGTATTTCTTTTATTTGTTTTTCCGCACGTAATTATTAAAAAAACGCGAACCGACTTTGGGCCGTTTTCGGCCAGGACTCCGTCCGACCGGGCCTTTATAAGGCGCCACCCCGAGCCCGTCAGCCCAACCGAGCCGCCACCGCCGGAGCCGCCGCCGCCGTCGGACCCCGCCGCCCCGTCCCGCCGACCCCGCCGCCCGCCGCCGGAGCCGCCCCGCCGAGGTTGACCACCGCCCCGCCGCCGGCGGTTTTCCTCGAGAAAACCGTTCGGTTTTCTGTTTGGTTTTTGTTCAGTTTATTTTTTAGATCCGTTTTTTATTTAGATCGGTTTATTTTCCTGTTTAGTTTATTTAGCAAGTGTTTGCTCGTTCGTTCGTTTTAACGGACGCGTTCACCATTTAGTTCCAGAAAACGAACGTTCGTTCGTTAATCTGTTCGTCGTTTTTCTTTTTCTCTAATTTTCCGCGATTATTTCTGATCGTGATTTCTGATCCGATTTTCGTTCTAGTATAACTTTTCGCTCGTTTATCAGAATCAGGCGATTCAAGCGCCTGGAGTTTCGTCTCGAAACCCTCTTTCCGTTTAACCAAATCAAACAAGATTTTTTGCTTCTGTAAAATTTGACTTAGATCCAGATTAGTAAACGAAGCTTGTTTCTTTCACCGTTTGACTTTCATTGTTTCTTTCGATTTGATTCTTTTTGCAAACCGGAGTTCTTAAGTTGAACTTTCTGGTTAGATCTCTTATTTGAGTTTTACCTGTGCATTAGATGAGTACTTATTGTATGCTTGTTTGTTTGCGATAGAGTACCCGGAGTGCGCCGCTTGCTACTTTGAATCTCTAGGTCTCGCGGATCATCAGCAAGGCAAGTAACACTTTGATCATATCTCTTTACTACCCAGTTTTTATTGCATTAGATCAATCCTCAAACATTGCATGATTAGGATCTAATTAAATTGTGGGTTTTTGGGAAGTAGATGAGGTACTACCTATTTCCTGTTTTATTATCAAACCTTTGGGAGTTACTTCTACGTTTTCTTATATTGCCATGCTATGCTAGTAGACGTGGATTGGGTGAGTGTATCCATGAAAGATGTGAGATTGTTAAATTAATGTTTTATTTAAGGTGGCAACTTAAACACACATCTGGGTGGATTGAGGCACCTGGGTATTCCAGTGATTGCCTGTTTTCTTTATGGACCGCCACCCAGGCTCAAAGGGATCATGAGATTATTCATACTAGAAACTTCCGTGTGCAGCCACAAGCTACTATGGGCTCTAGCATAGTTGACTAAGTCATGCGAACTCTTACAGTGGTAGACTAGCAAATGTAGGGGATGTAGGTTGGTACTGTCTACCCGATCGTAAGGTTCTAGCGCTTCTGAAAGACTATGTCTCGGTCATCCATTTCTCAAACATCAGGTAGTGCGAGAATCCCAACGGAGGAGATCGAGTCTTGTGGGGAAAAGTGTGCAAACCTCTGCAAAGTGTATAAACTAATCATGGTTAGCCGTGTCCCCGGTTATGGACGTCTTGAGTATTTAGTACTTGGATTATCAAGTGAATCTCATCATGTTACTTTAACTAATATTGTTCGGTTTTAATGATGATGCTTAATTGGGATTGAGAGGGTGTCTACACTCTCAATGTTTAACAACCACCATGATAGTTAAATAAAATTTATTCCTTTGCAGTAGGTAAAAATTGGCTTTATGCAAAAACTGTAACCGTAGAGCTTTCCACCAGCCATATATGCATGTAGTATAGCTTTATTCTTTCATTACCCTCTATGTGTTACATTGCCAGCATATACCATGTGCTGACCCATTTTCGGGCTACAACATTCATGTTGCAGACTTTTCAGACAACGAGTAAGGTGCCTTAGGTCGTGGTTCTATACTCAGTGATGCCGTTGGAGTTGATGGACTCGCTTATCTTCCAAGCCTTCCGCTGTTACCGTTGTTAGATGGCCTTAAGCCATATTTATTGCAATAAGTTCTCTTTTGAGACATTCGATGTAATAAGTGTGTGATTGCTACTCTGTTATAAATCCTTCAAGTACTGTGCGTGTCAGCATTACTGATCCAGGGATGACATTGATGCACAGAGATCAGACTGGTTGAGGTCTGGTCGCTATAAGATGGTATCAGAGCACACGCTGACTGTAGGACACGACCAATAAGCTAAAGCCCTAGATCACTACTCACTCTTCTCATTTCTAACTTCTCATCTTTTCTACTCTTTTAGGATGGCGGATGCAAGGAACACGTTCACGCAACCGGATGAAGATACACCCTTTGGACGCCACCTGAAGGAAGTCACTAAGTACCTGAACATCGGAGTACCAAGCTTCACCGGAACCTACAACGCCACTTTACCTGAAGAGGAGCGCTGGATGATTCAAGTTCAAGTTCCAGGAAGGACGTTCATGCTCGTCACTGAGCCCATAGGGTTTTCCTTTGATGCACCAACCTAGAGTCTAGGAAAGAGCATGGCAGCCCACATCACCTTGGGACGTATTGGAGAAGTTTACCGCAATGATCTCAAGGATACTATCTACCAAATTTGTGGGTGCTGAGATGAGCAATGGGAGATGATCAGCACCAGGAAGGATAGATCAATTGCCGCTTTCATCCAGGAGTTAAATCAGCACATTCGGCGCCAGGAGAACCAGATGTGTGCAAGCATGATAGATCTAAAGAAGGCGATGACAAGAATCATGGAGCTGGAAGAAGAACTCAAGTCTACGCGCGATGGATATGAGGAGGAAATAGCAACACTAGTTGAGAAGAATGATGATCTGAAGAAGAAGCTAAAAGTGTTCATGGGATTTCCTGCAACTGGAGGAGAAGATGATTGCACTTGCCCGAAGAACTACATCATCATCGACGACACCGAGTCGGATCCAGATGACAGCGATGATGACTATGTCGATGAAGCTTGAGCGGATATCATGGAGTCTTCATCAGAGCAGTTTTTCTAGTCGGCCACCATAACAATAGTAGTGTTCCACCATGTATATAGCATAGTCCAAGCACTTTTATAACGATAGTTCTAGACCGATTGTATGCCCTTCTTTGATTGAATGAAGTGATTTTGTGTGCATTTGCCTCTTGTGCATTTGGGTAGTGTTTTCTCTCTAGACCTCATTCTATTCTATATTCTCATCTTTTCTAAACCCTCAGATGCCTCCTAGACATGACAATGGATTTGCTTTCCCACCGGAGCTCACTCAGTTGATCCAGCAGCAGAATACGTTGATGAAGTTGCTAGTCCAGAATCAGAATCAGGGGAACAACAACAACCCACCACTTCCACCACCTGTTGATCACTTAACCCGTTTCCTTAGACTGAATCCGCCGGTGTTCTCCAGTAGCACCGAGCCTATAGTAGCAGATGATTGGCTCCGCAAGATTGGAAGGGAGTTAACCACTACAGGATGTACTGATGCTGAGAAGGTGAAATTTGCCGCACATCAGCTTGAAGGACCCGCAACATCATGGTGGGAGAATTTCACAGCCACTTACCCTATCGACACTGTCACATGGGATCAGTTTCAGCAGGCTTTCCGTACTGCCCATGTTTCAGCAGGAGCTATGGCCATGAAGAAGCGTGAGTTTCGCAACTTGCGCCAAGGAGGACGGACAGTTGGCCAGTATGTGGATGACTTTAGTAAGCTAGCACGTTATGCCCCAGATGATGTTGCTACGGATGCAGCTAAGCAGGAGAAGTTTCTGGAAGGACTGAATGATGAGTTGAGCATGCAGTTGATGGTAGCAAGCTTCAACAACTACCAGGAGTTGGTAGATCGCGCACTTATGATTGAAGGGAAGCAACAGAAGATTGAAAATCGTAAGATGAAGTATGGACAAGGGAAGTACAATTCTGGAGCTCAGCAGAAGCCGCATTTTACCCCTAAACCGGGAGGACCTTTTCAGCATACCCATGGGGGAGGAAGCTCGCACAATCATAATGGCCCCAAGAATGGTAATGGGAATGGAGGAAGCAACGGCCAGAACCGTACCAACCCATCAACACCAGCCAAGAGAGACTTGAGCCAAGTCACTTGCTTTAAGAGTCAGAAGACTGGACATTACGCCAATGAATGTCCTGAAGCCCAGAATGGAAATGGTAATGGGAGCTCTGGGAAGAAGCCGAACCCTTTCAATAGGGGACAAGTGAACCACGTTAACGTGGAGGAGGTTGAAGCTCAACCAGATGCAGTAATAGGTAAGTTTTTGGTTAAGTCATTTACTGCACTCATTCTTTTTCATACTGGTGCATCACATTCATACATCTCAAGGGGATTTTTGGATAAGTATAAACTGCCAACCCAAGCCCTTAGGTCACCCATGTTAGTAACCTCGCCTGGAGCAGAGTATATGGCTAGTCTATGGTGTGATCGGTTACCATTAAGGATTGGTAACTATGTATTTCCCTCGGACCTAATAGTATTGGAATCTCAAGGATTGGATGTGATATTAGGCATGGATTGGTTATCGAAGTATGAAGGGAACATTGAATGCGTCAGTAAGTCAATTTTGCTTACGACGCCAGAAGGAAGAAGGATCAAGTATGTATCCCGGCATGTGACGAAGAGGACTCAAGTAAATTCCTTATCAGGAGTTGTGCAGGAGGAAGTACCAGTGGCAAAGGATTTCCCTGATGTATTTCTAGAGGAGTTGCCAGGCATGCCACCGGATAGATATATTGAGTTTCTGATTGAGCTTTTGCCAGGAACATGGCCAATATCTAAGAGACCATACAGGATGCCCGCAAAGGATTTGGAGGAGATTAAGAAGCAGATTAAAGAGTTACTGGATAAAGGTTATATTCACCCAAGTTCTTCGCCTTGGGGATCGCCAGTACTTCTAG
Organism: Triticum urartu; assembly: GCF_003073215.2. Lineage (NCBI taxonomy): Eukaryota > Viridiplantae > Streptophyta > Magnoliopsida > Poales > Poaceae > Triticum > Triticum urartu. The sequence continues at coordinate 46,869,037 of NC_053023.1, forward strand.
TGGAGAAAAAGGATGGATCGTTAAGGATGGTTGTTGATTATCGAGTATTGAATGAAGTAACAATCAAGAACAAGTACCCACTACCGACGATCAATGATCTGTTTGATCGATTGTTTTGACGCCCCCAATTTAATAGTACACTAATCATACACGCAAACGTATACGATCAAGATCAGGGACTCACGGGAAGATATCACAACACAACTCTACAAACAAAAATAAGTCATACAAGCATCATATTACAAGCAAGGGGCCTCGAGGGCTCGAATACAAGAGCTCGATCATAGACGAGTCAGCGGAACCAACAATATCTGGGTACAGACATAAGTTAAACAAGTATGCCTTAAGAAGGCTAGCACAAACTGGGATACCGATCGAAAGAGGCGCAGGCCTCCTGCCTGGGATCCTCCTAAACTACTCCTGGTCGCCGTCAGCGGGCTGCACTTAGTAGTAGGCACCTCCCGAGTAGTAGTAGTCATCGTCGATGGTGGCGTCTGGCTCCTGGACTCCAACATTTGGTCGCAGCAATCGGGTATAGGAAAGGGGAAAAGGGGGAGAAAAGCAACCGTGAGTACTCATCCAAAGTACTCGCAAGCAAGGAGCTACACTACATATGTATGCATTGGTATCAACTAGAATAAGGCTATCATATGTGGACTGAACTGCAGAATGCCGGAATAAGAGGGGGATAGCTAGTCCTTTCGAAGACTACGCTTCTGGTAACCTCCATCTTGCAGTAGAAGAAGAGAGTAGATGGTAAGTTCACCAAGTAGCATCGTGTAGCATAAACCTACCCGGCAATCCTCTCCTCGTCGCCCTGTGAGAGAGCGATCACCAGTTGTATCTGGCACTTGGAAGGGTGTGTTTTATTAAGTATCCGGTTCTAGTTGTCATAAGGTCAAGGTACAACTCCAAGTCATCCTGTTACCGAAGATCACGGCTATTCGAATAGATTAACTTCCCTGCAGGGGTGCACCACATAACCCAACACGCTCGATCCCATTTGACCGGACACACTTTCCTGGGTCATGCCCGGCCTCGGAAGATCAACACGTCGCAGCCATACCTAGGCACAACAGAGAGGTCAACACGCCGGTCTAAATCCTATGGCGCAGGGGTCTGGGCCCATCGCCCATTGCACACCTGCACGTTGCGAGGGCGGCCGGAAGCAGAACTAGCCCCGTTAATACAAGAGCAGGCTTACGTTCCAATCTGGCGCGCCCACTCAGTCGCTGAGTCACGAAGGCTTCGGTTGATACCACGACGTCGAGTGCCCATAACTCTCCCCGGGTAGATGGTTAGTGCGTATAGGCTAGTGGCCAGACTCAGATCAAATACCAAGACCTCGTTAAACGTGTTATCTTGAAATAACCGCAAACGCCGACCAGGGCCAGGCCCACCTCTCTCCTAGGTGGTCTCAACCCGCCCTGTCGCTTCGCCACAAAGATCCACTCGCGGGTACTCCTACGAGCCGACCCGTCTTTTAGTCATCACATGTATCATATATTATGTATAGGTATATACCCGTGATCAACTCCCGAGTGATCATGGCCCGATAGTATAGCATGGCAGACGGACAAGAATGTATGGCTACTGATGATAAACTAGCATCCTATACTAAGCATTAGGATTGCATGTAAAGGTAACAGCAGTAGTAGCAAGGACAGGCTATGCATCAGGATAGGATTAACGGAAAGCAGTAACATGCTACACTACTCTAATGCAAGCAGTATAGAGGAGAGTAGGCGATATCTGGTGATCAAGGGGGGGGCTTGCCTGGTTGCTCTAGCAAGAGAGAGGGGTCGTCAACACCGTAGTCGTACTAGGTAGCAGCGGCGTCGGCCTCGGTGTCTAGCGAGAGAAGAGGGGGAAGAAACAATAAATATAATACAAACAAATGCATGACGATGCATGACATGACAAAGCGTGATGCTAGGTGTGCCCTAACGCGGTACGAGGTGGTACCGGTGAAGGGGGAAAACATCCGGGAAAGTATTCCCGGTGTTTCACGTTTTCGGAAGATGAACCGGAGGGGGAAAGTTGCGTGTTTGCTATGCTAGGGATGCGTGGCGGACGAACATGCTGCGTATCCGGATTCATCTCGTCGTTCTGAGCAACTTTCATGTTGAAAATATATTAATCCGAGTTACGGATTAAAAGATATGATTTTCTAAAGATTTTATTAATTTTCTGGAATTTAATTAATCATTTAAATTAATTCGAAAATGGATTAACGACATCAGCATGATGTCATGCTGACGTCAGCAGTCAACAGAGTTGACTGGTCAACCTGACGCGTCGGTCCAGTGGGACCCACCTGTCATACTCTGTTAGGTTAATTAACAGTAGTTAACTAGGTTAATTAGTCATTAGATTAATTAATCTCAGTTAGTTAGTTTAATCAGAATTAATAAATTTAATTAATTTTTTTTACAGAAACGTTCTGTTCTCTCGGCGTGGGGCCCTCGTGCCATTCGCCCAGGGGGCCATAGCGGGCGAGCGGTTAACGGGCGCTGGGCGAAATGGGGCGGGCGCCCGCCCGATCGGGCTCGGACGATGCAGGCGCTGGCACGGCGCCGGCGCCAGGGCGTGGAGGCGGCCGTGGGGATGGGGGTCGTGCGACGCGCGCAGCAGCGGGGCCAACGGCGGACTGAGCCGGCGAGGGCGCGCGGCGGCGCAGGAGAGGAGCGGTGGCGTCGGGAGGGAAGTGGGGCGCGAGCGGGCGGGAGAGCTCGCCGGCGCGGACGCGGGGCAGCACGCGAGTGAGGCGGCCAAAGCAAAAGGTGCGCGCGCAAGAGAAACAGCAGTAGCAAGCACAGGGGAAGCGCGGGGAGCAGCAGGCAAGGACCGGGACGCGCGTGGCCGTGGGCGCATGCGCGGCTGTGGCACGCCGGGCGGGGCGGCGCGCGGCCAGAGCGCAGCCCGACCGCGGGAAGCACGGCATTGCAGGGACTCGGGCTCGCGCGCCCGGGCGCGTACAAGGGTGCGCGGGGCGCCGGCCATCGCGGCTAGGGGGAGGTGAGCGCGGTGAGCGGGGGATGGCTCGGGCACGACGAGCGCGGGGAGGCTGCGAGCGAGCATGGCCTCGGGCGCGCGATGACAGGGGAAGAGGGGAGAGGAGCATGGGGAGGTGCTCACAATGGCCGTAGGGGTTCAGGGCAGCGGGCTCGACGGCCGTCGGGGACAACGTGCGGTGTGGCGACGAGAAGACGAGGACGGCGGGGCAGTGGCGACTCGGATGGTTCGGCGAGGAGGAGGACGGCGAGGTCCGGCGATGGAGCGCTCCGGGCGGCGGCGACCAACGACGAGGAGGGGGGCGGCGGCGTTCGAGCGCGCCGGGGTTGGGCGGGGGGCAACGGGATCGGGCCGATCCCGATGGGGAAGGAGAAGGGGATCATGGGGGAGTGGGGAAGCGAGCGGGGCGTCGGTGGGGGTTAGGGTTTGGGGACGGGGAGGATAAGGGAGAGTGGGGGCGGGCCGGCATGGGCCGGTGGGGAAAGTGGGCCAAGCAGCCCAGGAGGGGTCTGCCCCCTTCCCCCCATTTTCTTTGTTTTGTTTATTTATTTACTTTTCTTTATTTATTCCATTTTAAATCATTTAGGCATTTTCTAAAAATATGATTGATGCACTATAATTACCCTCGTAATATTCAGCAACCACCGAACATTCTTGTTTCAACTTTTTAAAAAAAAACTTTTGTTGTTTGCCATTTTTTTCTTTTGAATTGATTTTGAATCAGTTTGAACTAACGAAAGGTTAGCAACAATAATCAAGGTGACGTGGCATGATTAGCATGGAATTACAATAGCAAGATTATCAGCGTTACAAATCTCCTCCACTACAAGAAATCTCGTCCCGAGATTTAGGAGGTGGAAGGAAACAGTGCGGGGTATTCATCACGCAGGCGGTCCTCGCGTTCCCAAGTGGCTTCGTCTTCAGAGTGATTCGACCACTGGACTTTGAGGAACTTGATCGCCTTCTGACGTGTGCGGCATTCAGCTTGGTCGAGAATGCGGACGGGATGCTCTTTATAGGAGAGGTCCTGTTGCAATTCGAGCACTTCATGATCCATTGCTCGGATTGGATCCTTGAAGCAACGGCGGAGTTGTGACACGTGGAACACGTGGAACACATCGTGAACCTGAGAAAGGTTCGGCGGAAGCTCCACTTGGTATGCCACTTTTCCACGGCTTTCGAGAATAGTGAAGGGACCAATATAGCGAGGAGCTAGCTTGCCCTTGATCCCGAAGCAGTGAGCACCCTTCATTGGTGTAACTCGAAGATAAGCCTTTTCGCCAGGTTGATAGACCATGTCTTGGTGATGACGGTCATACTGACTTTTCTGACGTGAGTGAGCAGTCTTGAGATTCTCGCGAATAATGCGAACTTGTTCTTCGGCCTATTGGATAATATCCGGACCGAAGAGTGGACGTTCCCCAGTTTCTGACCAGTTCAGAGGGGTTTGACACTTTCGTCCATATAGCACTTCGAAGGGGACATCTTCATACTAGCTTCATAGCTATTATTATAAGAGAACTCGGCATATGGAAGAGATTCCTCCCATTTCTTGCCGAAGGAAATTACACAAGCTCGAAGCATGTCTTCGAGAACTTGGTTGACACATTCAACCTGTCCTTGCGACTGAGGATGAAACACCGTACTGAACGACAGGTGCATTCCCATAGCTTCTTGGAAACTTGCCCAAAATCTTGAAGTGAATAAACTGCCACAGTCTGAACTAATAACCAGTGGAATACCATGAAGTGAAACAATTCTGGACATGTAGAGAGTAGCAAGCTGACTAGGAGTGATTGTCTCTTTGACCGCCAGAAAATGTGCAACTTTAGAAAGTCGGTCAATGACGACAAGAATAGCATCATTACCTTTCTGCGATTTGGGAAATCCAGTGACGAAGTCCATTTCAACATGGTCCCATTTCCATTCAGGAATAGAGATAGGTTGTAGAGTTCCAGCAGGCCTTTGATGCTCTGCTTTGATACGGCGGCAAACGTCATACTCAGCAACATAACGAGCAATGTCCTGCTTCATATTAGACCACCAGAATCTTTGACGGATGTCTTGGTACATCTTTGTGTTGGGTAACATAGTAATTTCAAAAAAATTCCTACGCACACGCAAGATCATGGTGATGCATAGCAACGAGAGGGGAGAGTGTGATCTACGTACCCTTGTAGATCGATAATGGAAGCATTTGGTTGATGTAGTCGTACGTCTCCACGGCCCGACCGATCAAGCACCGAAACTACGGCACCTCTGAGTTCTAGCACACGTTCAGCTCGATGACGATCCCCGGACTCTGATCCAGCAAAGTGTCGGGGAAGAGTTCCGTCAGCACGATGGCGTGGTGACGATCTTGATGCACTACCGTCGCAGGGCTTCGCCTAAGCACCGCTACAATATTATCGAGGACTATGGTGGAAGGGGGCACCGCACACGGCTAAGAATATGATCACGTGGATCAACTTGTGTGTCAAGGGGTGCCCCCTGCCCCCGTATATAAAGGATCAAGGGGAGGAGGCCGGCCGACCCTCTATGGCGCGCCAAGGAGGAGTCCTCCTCCTAGTAGGAGTAGGACTCCTACTATGAGGGGGAAAGAAGTGGGGAGGGAGAGGGAAAGGGGGGCGCCCCCCCTCTCCTAGTCCAATTTGGACCAGGGGGGAGGAGGCGCGCGGCCCACCTTTGGCTGCCCCTCTCTCTCTCCACTAAGGCCCATATGGCCCATTACTTCTCCGGGGGGGGGGGGGGGGGGGGTTCCGGTAACCCTCCGGCTCTCCGGTTTTCTCCGAAATCACCAAGAACACTTCCGGTGTCCGAATATAGCCATCCAATATATCAATCTTTATGTCTCGACCATTTCGAGACTCCTCGTCATGTCCGTGATGACATCCGGGACTCCGAACTAACTTCGGTACATCAAAACTCATAAACTCATAATATAACTGTCATCGAAACCTTAAGCGTGCGGACCCTACGGGTTCGAGAACAATGTAGACATGACCGAGACATGTCTCCGGTCAATAACCAATAGCGGAACCTGGATGCTCATATTGGCTCCTACATATTCTACGAAGATCTTTATCGGTCAGACCGCATAACAACATACGTTGTTCCCTTTGTCATCGGTATGTTACTTGCCCGAGATTCGATCGTCGGTATCTCAATACCTAGTTCAATCTCGTTACCGGAAAGTCTCTTTACTCGTTCCGTAATACATCATCTCGCAACTAACTCATTAGTTGCAATGCTTGCAAGGCTTATGTGATGTGCATTACCGAGAGGGCCCAGAGATACCTCTTCGACAATCGGAGTGACAAATCCTAATCTCGAAATACGCCAACCCAACATGTACCTTTGGAGACACCTGTAGAGCACCTTTATAATCACCCATTTATGTTGTGACGTTTGGTAGAACACAAAGTGTTCCTCCGGTAAACGGGAGTTGCATAATCTCATAGTCATAGGAACATGTATAAATCATGAAGAAAGCAATAGCAACATACTAAACGATCGGGTGCTAAGCTAATGGAATGGGTCATGTCAATCAGATCATTCACCTAATGATGTGATCCCGTTAATCAAATAACAACTCCTTGTTCATGGTTAGGAAACATAACCATCTTTGATTAACGAGCTAGTCAAGTAGAGGCATACTAGTGACACTCTGTTTGCCTATGTATTCACACATGTATTATGTTTCCGATTAATACAATTCTAGCATGAATAATAAACATTTATCATGATATAAGGAAATAAATAATAACTTTATTATTGCCTCTAGGGCATATTTCCTTCAGTCTCCCGCTTGCACTAGAGTCAATAATCTAGATTACACAGTAATGATTCTAACACCCATGGAGCCTTGGTGCTGATCATGTTTTGCTCGTGGAAGAGGCTTAGTCAACGGGTCTGCAACATTCAGATCCGTAGGTATCTTGCAAATCTCTATGTCTCCCACCTGGACTAGATCCCGGATGGAATTGAAGCGTCTCTTGATGTGCTTGGTTCTCTTGTGAAATCTGGATTCCTTTGCCAAGGCAATTGCACCAGTATTGTCACAAAAGATTTTCATTGGACCCGATGCACTAGGTATGACAGCTAGATCGGATATGAACTCCTTCATCCAGACTCCTTCATTTGCTGCTTCCGAAGCAGCTATGTACTCCGCTTCACATGTAGATCCCGCTATAACGCTTTGTTTAGAACTGCACCAACTGACAGCTCCACCGTTTAATGTAAACACGTATCCGGTTTGCGATTTAGAATCGTCCAGATCAGTGTCAAAGCTTGCATCAACGTAACCTTTTACGATGAGCTCTTTGTCACCTCCATATATGAGAAACATATCCTTAGTCCTTTTCAGGTATTTCAGGATGTTCTTGACCGCTGTCCAGTGATCCACTCCTGGATCACTTTGGTACCTCCTTGCTAGACTTATAGCAAGGCACACATCAGGTCTGGTACACAGCATTGCATACATGATAGAGCCTATGGCTGAAGCATAGGGAACATCTTTCATTTTCTCTCTATCTTCTGCAGTGGTCGGGCATTGAGTCTTACTCAACTTCACACCTTGTAACACAGGCAAGAACCCTTTCTTTGCTTGATCCATTTTGAACTTCTTCAAAACTTTGTCAAGGTATGTGCTCTGTGAAAGTCCAATTAAGTGTCTTGATCTATCTCTATAGATCTTAATGCCTAATATGTAAGCAACTTCACCGAGGTCTTTCATTGAAAAACTCTTATTCAAGTATCCCTTTATGCTATCCAGAAATTCTATATCATTTCCAATTAGTAATATGTCATCCACATATAATATCAGAAATGCTACAGAGCTCCCACTAACTTTCTTGTAAATACAGGCTTCTCCAAAAGTCTGTATAAAACCAAATGCTTTGATCACACTATCAAAATGTTTATTCCAACTCCGAGAGGCTTGCACCAGTCCATAAATGGATCGCTGGAGCTTGCACACTTTGTTAGCTCCCTTTGGATCGACAAAACCTTCTGGTTGCATCATATACAACTCTTCTTCCAGAAATCCATTCAGGAATGTAGTTTTGACATCCATCTGCCAAATTTCATAATCATAAAATGCGGCAATTGCTAACATGATTCGGACAGACTTAAGCATCGCTACGGGTGAGAAGGTCTCATCATAGTCAATCCCTTGAACTTGCCGAAAACCTTTTGCGACAAGTCGAGCTTTGTAGACAGTAATATTACCGTTAGCGTCAGTCTTCTTCTTGAAGATCCATTTATTCTCAATTGCTTGCTAATCATCGGGCAAGTCAATCAAAGTCCATACTTTGTTCTCATACATGGATCCCATCTCAGATTTCATGGCTTCAAGCCATTTTGCGGAATCTGGGCTCACCATCGCTTCTTCATAGTTCGTAGGTTCGTCATGATCTAGTAGCATGACTTCCAGAACAGGATTACCTTACCACTCTGGCGCGGATCTCACTCTGGTTGATCTACGAGGTTCAGTGGTATCTTGTTCTGAAGTTTCATGATCATCATCATTAGCTTCCTCACTAACTGGTGTAGGTGTCACTGAAACAGTTTTCTGTGATGCACTACTTTCCAATAAGGGAGCAGGTACAGTTACCTCGTCAAGTTCTACTTTCCTCCCACTCACTTCTTTCGAGAGAAACTCCTTCTCCAGAAAGTTTCCGAATTTAGCAACAAAAGTCTTGCCTTTGGATCTGTGATAGAAGGTGTATCCAATAGTTTCCTTTGGATATCCTATGAAGACACATTTCTCCGATTTGGGTTCGAGCTTATCAGGTTGAAGCTTTTTCACATAAGCATCGCAGCCCCAAACTTTCAGAAACGACAACTTTGGTTTCTTGCCAAACCACAGTTCATAAGGCGTCGTCTCAACGGATTTTGATGGTGCCCTATTTAACGTGAATGCGGCCGTCTCTAGAGTGTATCCCCAAAACGATAGCAGTAAATCAGTAAGAGACATCATAGATCGCACCATATCTAGTAAAGTACGATTACGACGTTCGGACACACCATTACGCTGTGGTGTTCCGGGTGGCGTGAGTTGCGAAACTATTCCAGAATTTTTCAAATGTACACCAAACTCATAACTCAAATATTCTCCTCCACGATCAGATCGTAGAAACTTTATTTTCTTGTTACGATGATTTTCAACTTCACTCTGAAATTCTTTGAACTTTTCAAACGTTTCAGACTTATGTTTCATTAAGTAGATATACCCATATCTGCTTAAGTCATCTGTGAAGGTGAGAAAATAACGATATCTGCCACGAGCCTCAATATTCACCGGACCACATTCATCTGTATGTATGATTTCCAACAAATCTGTTGCTCTCTCCATAGTACCGGAGAACGGTGTTTTAGTCATCTTGCCCATGAGGCACGGTTCACAAGTACCAAGTGATTCATAATCAAGTGGTTCCAAAAGTCCATCAGTATGGATTTTCTTCATGCGCTTTACACTGATATGACCTAAACGGCAGTGCCACAAATAAGTTGCACTATCATTATCAACTCTGCATCTTTTGGCTTCAACACTATGAATATGTGTGTCACTACTATCGAGATTCAACAAAAATAGACCACTCTTTAAGGGTGCATGACCATAAAAGATATTACTCATATAAATAGAACAACCATTATTCTCAGATTTAAATGAATAACCGTCTCGCATCAAACAAGATCCAGATATAATGTTCATGCTTAACGCTGTCACCAAATAACAATTATTTAGGTCTAATATTAATCCCGAAGGTAGATGTAGAGGTAGCGTGCTGACTGCGATCACATCGACTTTGGAACCGTTTCCCACGCGCATCGTCACCTCGTCCTTAGCCAATCTTCGCTTAATCCGTAGTCCCTGTTTCGAGTTGCAAATATTAGCAACAGAACCAGTATCAAATACCCAGGTGCTATTGCGAGCATTAGTAAGGTACACATCAATAACATGTATATCACATATACCTTTGTTCACCTTGCCATCCTTCTTATCTGCCAAATACTTGGGGCAGTTCCGCTTCCAGTGACCAGTCTGCTTGTAGTAGAAGCACTCAGTTTCAGGCTTAGGTCCAGGTTTGGGTTTCTTCTCTTGAGTAGCAACTTGCTTGCCATTCTTTTTGAAGTTCCCCTTCTTCTTCCCTTTGCCCTTTTTCTTGAAACTAGTGGTCTTGTTGACCATCAACACTTGATGCTCCTTCCTGATTTCTACCTCCGCAGCTTTCAGCATTGCGAAGAGCTCGGGAATAGTCTTATTCATCCCTTGCATATTATAGTTCATCACGAAGCTCTTGTAGCTTGGTGGCAGTGATTGGAGAATTCTGTCAATGACGCAATCATCTAGAAGATTAACTCCCAATTGAATCAAGTGATTATTATACCCAGACATTTTGAGTATATGCTCACTGTCAGAACTGTTCTCCTCCATCTTGCAGCTATAGAACTTATTGGAGACTTCATATCTCTCAATTCGGGCATTTGCTTGAAATATTAACTTCAACTCCTGGAACATCTCATATGCTCGATGACGTTCAAAACGTCGTTGAAGTCCCGATTCTAAGCCGTAAAGCATGGCACACTGAACTATCGAGTAGTCATCAGCTTTGCTCTGCAAGACGTTCATAACATCTGGTGTTGCTCCAGCAGCAGGCCTGGCACCCAGCGGTGCTTCCAGGACGTAATTCTTCTGTGCAGCAATGAGGATAATCCTCAAGTTACGGACCCAGTCCGTGTAATTGCTACCATCATCTTTCAACTTTGCTTTCTCAAGGAACGCATTAAAATTCAATGGAACAACAGCACGAGCCATCTATCTACAATCAAGCATAAACAAGCAAGATACTATCAGGTACTAAGTTTCATGATAAATTTAGGTTCAATTAATTTACTTAAAGAACTCCCACTTAGATAGACATCCCTCTAATCCTCTAAGTGATTACGTGATCCAAATCAACTAAAACATGTCCGATCATCACGTGAGATGGAGTAGTTCCATTGGTGAACATCACTATGTTGATCATATCTACCATATGATTCACGCTCGACCTTTCGGTCTCCGTGTTCCAAGGCCATATCTGTATATGCTTGGCTCGTCAAGTATAACCTGAGTATTCCGCGTGTGCAACTGTTTTGCACCCGTTGTATTTGAACGTAGAGCCTATCACACCCGATCATCACGTGGTGTCTCAGCACGAAGAACTTTCGCAACGGTGCATACTCAGGGAGAACACTTCTTGATAATTTAGTGAGAGATCATCTTATAATGCTACCGTCAATCAAAGCAAGATAAGATGCATAAAAGATAAACATCACATGCAATCAATATAAGTGATATGATATGGCCATCATCATCTTGTGCTTGTGATCTCCATCTTCGAAGCACCGTCGTGATCACCATCATCACCGGCGCGACACCTTGATCTCCATCGTAGCATCGTTGTCGTCTCGCCAATCTTATGCTTCCACGACTATCGCTACCGCTTAGTGATAAAGTAAAGCATTACAGCGCGATTGCATTGCATACAATAAAGCGACAACCATATGGCTCCTGCCAGTTGCCGATAACTCGGTTACAAAACATGATCATCTCATACAATAAAATTTAGCATCATGTCTTGACCATATCACGTCACAACATGCGCTGCAAAAACAAGTTAGACGTCCTCTATTTTGTTGTTGCAAATTTTACGTGGCTACTATGGGCTTAAGCAAGAACCAATCTTACCTACGCATCAAAACCACAACGATAGTTTTTCAAGTTGGTGCTGTTTTAACCTTCGCAAGGACCGGGCGTAGCCACACTCGGTTCAACTAAAGTTGGAGAAACTGTCACCCGCAAGCCACCTATGTGCAAAGCACGTCGGGAGAACAGGTCTCGCGTAAGCGTACGCGTAATGTCGGTCCGGGCCGCTTCGTCCAACAATACCGCCGAACCAAAGTATGACATGCTGGTAAGCAGTATGACTTATATCGCCCACAACTCACTTGTGTTCTACTCGTGCATATAACATCAACATATAAAACCTAGGCTTGGATGCCACTGTTGGGTAACGTAGTAATTTCAAAAAATTTCCTACGCACACGCAAGATCATGGTGATGTATAGCAACGAGAGGGGAGAGTGTGATCTACGTACCCTTGTAGATCGACAACGGAAGCGTTTGGTTGATGTAGTCGTACGTCTCCATGGCCCGACCGATCAAGCACCGAAACTACGGCACCTCCGAGTTCTAGCACATGTTCAGCTCGATGACGATCCCCGGACTCCGATCCAGCAAAGTGTCAGGGAAGAGTTCCGTCAGCACGACGGCGTGGTGACGATCTTGATGCACTATCGTCGCAGGGCTTCGCCTAAGCACCATTTCGAGACTCCTCGTCATGTCCGTGATCACATCCGGGACTCCGAACTAACTTCGGTACATCAAAACTCATAAACTCATAATATAACTGTCATCGAAACCTTAAGCGTGCGGACCCTACGGGTTCGAGAACAATGTAGACATGACCGAGACACGTCTCCGGTCAATAACCAATAGCGGAACCTGGATGCCCATATTGGCTCCTACATATTCTACGAAGATCTTTATCGGTCAGACCGCATAACAACATACGTTGTTCCCTTTGTCATCGGTATGTTACTTGCCCGAGATTCGATCGTCGGTATCTCAATACCTAGTTCAATCTCGTTACCGGCAAGTCTCTTTACTCGTTCCGTAATACATCATCTCACAACTAACTCATTAGTTGCAATGCTTGCAAGGCTTATGTGATGTGCATTACTGAGAGGGCCCAGAGATACCTCTCCGACAATCGGAGTGACAAATCCTAATCTCGAAATACGCCAACCCAACATGTACCTTTGGAGACACCTGTAGAGCACCTTTATAATCACCCATTTACGTTGTGACGTTTGGTAGCACACAAAGTGTTCCTCCGGCAAACGGGAATTTCATAATCTCATAGTCATAGGAACATGTATAAGTCATGAAGAAAGCAATAGCAACATACTAAACGATCGGGTGCTAAGCTAATGGAATGGGTCATGTCAATCAGATCATTCACCTAATGATGTGATCCCGTTAATCAAATAACAACTCCTTGTTCATGGTTAGGAAACATAACCATCTTTGATTAACGAGCTAGTCAAGTAGAGGCATACTAGTGACACTTTGTTTGTCTATGTATTCACACATGTATTATGTTTCCGGTTAATACAATTCTAGCATGAATAATAAACATTTATCATGATATAAGGAAATAAATAATAACTTTATTATTGCCTCTAGGGCATATTTCCTTCACTTTGTACTACCAGGATGAATAGACAAAGGCGTATCATGAGCTTCTTTCATAACCCCTTTAGTCTGATCCAGGTTTTTCCTCGAACGTGGTACCACTAGGCGGCCTTTGAAGTACAAGGTGCCATCATCGGCAATAGAGAATAAGGAGGGCTTTCCTTCTGCTAGATGACGTTTAATCTTATGGACTTCAGAGTCACAACCTTGAATAGTCTTTATACCAGCTACGAGATCTGGTACGATAGCCAGGGTATTTAGAGAACCCTTAGTAACAACAAGAAGATTCATCTTCTGAAACTCTGGGGGAGGAGGGGTGAGTGCTCCAGGAGGAACAATATGAAGGTTCAGCTTTCTAAATTCTTCGACAAGCGAGGGCTGAACTTTGTGAACCTGGAGGTGATTGCAGTAAGACTTGCGGCTGAAGGCATTAGCCATTACATTAGCCTTGCCAGGGGTATAGGATATACCCACGTCAAAGTCTGCAATAGTCTCCATCCATCTCAGCTGACGGAGGTTCAGATCTGGCTGAGTAAACAGATACTTCAGACTTTGGTGGTCGGTGAAGATCTCGCAACGATTACCAAGAAGGTAATGTCGCCACTGCTTCAGTGCATGAATGACAGCAGCAAGCTTGAGGTCATGAACTGGGTAGTTTTCTTCATGAGGGCGCAGTTGACGAGAGGCATAAGCAATCACTCTGCGCTCTTGCATTAGGACACAGCCTAATCCTTCACGAGAAGCATCGCAGTAAATGACGAAGTCCTTCTTAGTATCAGGTGGAGCAAGCACTGGGGCAGAAGTCAACTTGTCTTTGAGCGCCTGGAAACTTTCCTGACACTTGTCTGTCCATTCGAACTTGACACCCTTATGCAACAGATTAGTCAGGGGCTGGCAATCTTGGAGAAGTTCTCGACGAATCGACGACAATAGCTGGCGAGACCGAGAAAACTTTGGACTTGCTTGACATTCTTCGGAGGAGTCCAATCAAGAATAGCCTCAACTCGTTCAGGGTTTACAGCAAATACCATCCTTGGAGATGACATGCCCAAGATAGGTTTCTTCGGGGAGCCAGAATTCACACCTGGAATACTTAGCATACAGCTGATGCTCTCGAATCTTTTCCAGGACAAGACAAAGATATTCAGCATGTTCTTCCTTGTTCTTGGAAAATACAAGGATATCGTCCAAATATACCACGACGAACTTGTCGAGGTAATCCATGAATATATAGTTCATCAGACGAGAGAAGGTGGCTGGAGCATTCGTTAAGCCGAATGACATGACTGTGTACTCGTAAGACCCATACCGAGTCACGAAGGCGGTCTTTGGGATATCCTCTTCACGAACACGGATCTGGTGGTAACCCAACCTCAAATCGAGTTTGGAGAACACTGATGAGCCAGCCAGTTGATCATAAAGATCATTGATCCGAGGAAGAGGATATTTATTCTGAATGGTAGCTTGGTTTATAGGATGGTAGTCTTGGACTAATCGGTTTGTCCCATCCTTCTTCTTAACAAAGAGAGAAGGTGCTCCCCAAGGAGGGCAACTTGGGCGAATGAAACCTTTGACAAGAGATTTGTCGATTTCCTCCTTAAGCTCAATGAGTTCATGCGGCGGCATCGTGTAGGGTCGTTTAGATATAGGGGTGGTGTCGGGTTTCAAGTTGATGATGAATTCAACAGCTCTAGCAGGGGGAATCCCTGGAAGTTCTTCTGGGAAGACGTCTTGGAATTCATGAACTACGGGAATGTTTTCAATGCCCTCGAGTGGTGCAGCGTTCAACGCATTCAAGGCATAAAGCCGTGCCTCGGCGTTCTGAACTAGATGAGCTTGGTAAGCTATTATTTCAACAGAAGGGTGTAGCAGATGGACGACCTTAGTGGCGCAAACTATAGAAGCAGTATGCGCTTTCAACCAATCCATTCCCAGAATGAGGTTGATGCTACAAGACTTCAGTACGATGGGAGAGGCAAGGAATTCCAGTCCTTTGATTTCAACGGGGACGTCATTGCAAATCATGGAGGTCTGACATTGGCCCGCGGGAGTGTGTACTAATAGCGAAGTGTTCAGGTCCTCGCTTTTAATGCCATGCATGAATGCAAAATCCTCTGACATGAATGAATGTGATGCACCTGTATCAAATAAAACAGATGTTGGTGCTGAATTTACGAGGAGTGTACCCATCACGGTAGTGGGCTGGTCTAGAACTTCATTGAGATCAACGTGGTTGGCATGAAAACGACCATAAGACTTGGCATTGTTGTTGCGGGGCTGGTTGCTTCCACGGCCAGTTGCTGGGAGGGCCAGTTGATTCTGGTTCTGATTGCAATCCCTAGCACGGTGACCTTGTTGACCACACTTGTAGCACAGACCATTATTGGGAGTGGGAACAGGAGCTTGGGGTGGCGGAGCTGGAAGTCTTGGATGCCTAGTTGGTGGAGCAGGCAGACGAAGTGCAGCATAGGTTTGCCTTGGGGCAGGTGCAGTTGGCTGGTACATGCTGTTGGGAATCTATATCTTACGCTTCTGCGAGGACGGACCCGAAGATGAGCCCGTGTCACGGTTGCGCCTGTGAGAGGTCTGGTATTCCTGCAGACCAGTTTCGACATTGATGGCCTTGTTCACCAGGGTGGCGAAATCAGCAAAGTCGTGCACTAGAAGTGCGAGCTTGATATCAGCTTGAAGGCCATCACGGAACTTCTCTTGTCTGCGTGCATCAGTTGCAATTTCTTCTTCAGCATAGCGGGATAAGTCAAGAAACTCCCGCTGATAAGCTTCAACAGTCTTCTTGCCTTGGGTGAGGTTGCGAAACTCGCGCTTCTTACGGTCCAAGACTCCCTGAGGAATGAAGCGATCACAGAAGGCAGCTTGGAAGTCTGGCCAGGTGATGATTGTTCCAACTGGCAGAGTACGCCTGTGGCTGTCCCACCATTGAGCTGCGGGTCCCTTCAGGAAGAAGGAAGCAAAGGTGACATAGTTGGCAGGGGCTACATCAGCAGACACCATCTCATAGGTGATGTCACGGAGCCAGTCATCAGCATCCAGAGGCTGAGTTGAGCTGGGGTATACAGTTGGGTTCAGGCGCATGAAATCCTGTAGAGTTACTGGGGTTGGCTGCTGGTTCATATTGGGGCAAGGTAACTGAGCCATCATATTCTCCATGAACTGGCGATTCATCTCAAGCTGTTGGATCATACCAGCCATGTACTCAGGCGGTGGTGGGAGGTTGCCACCACGTCCACGACCACCTGGTCTAACCGTCCTACTAATATATAACAGGGGTAGTTCAGCATTGAGAAATTTGCAAAGACAAGAATCATTCATGATGAAACATGCACAATGAAAGCACCACGATAGATACTATATAGTAGTCGGCATATCTTACAAAAGAGATCATGCATAGAGTTCGGTACACAGAGTTCAGTACATAGACTAATACATCATAGGCGGCACGCAGGCTCGCGACGAATGCATCTAACACTAACAAGCAAGCCTACATCAGTCCCAGGAGGAACTATGGAGGTAGGTGTAGCCTGACAGCTGGTAGTGACGCGAAGGGAAGACCTCCACGCGAGTAGCCTGGGGTCCGCGGATACTCTGGTGCAGAACCCGATGCGCAGGTGGCAAGAGAGGACCAAGCGCGGGAGAGTAGCCTCCCACATCTGGCCAACCGACGCCCTGGGGCATCACGGTCCTGGCAGGGTAGATTGTAGAACGCGACAGATCACCAGAGCGGACAGAGGGGTGCAACAGCGTCAGAGCACGATACAGGTGCTGATGGGTGGTGTACAGCTCGTGGCGAAGAGCTCGGTTAGCTCTATCCAGCCCATCAGCATGCAGAACCAGGTTCTGATGGTAGAAGGGCTCTCAGGTGACAGTGGAGTAGGCAGCAGTGTAGTATCCCTCCGCACCAACATCAGATGCGATAGCAATGTGCCCGAAGGGGGAGGTGTCCAACTCCTGATACTCTCCACGAAGACATGTCAGAGCAGCATAAGCAGTATCGTGGACCGCCATATTGATAGTCACTCCAACACCATGGCAGTGTGCAGCACGGTAGTGGAGTCATACTCCTGAGAGTAGAGGTGGACGATGGCACAGTACTGCTCCTGGTTGAAGTCCTGATACTCCTCATAGACGGTGTACTCAGGGTGCCAGCAATAACGCAGAAAGGTCGTCATCTCAACCAACATAGCAGGTGATCCTGAGGCACTAATGGTCGTTGTGTGGCGCACGACCTGCCTCATGGGTTCCATCTGAAAACAAAGATGTTTTCACAGGAGTCAAATGTCAATGTGGATAATGTTCAAATACTACTCTAAAGAATAACTAGGGCTTATCCAACTTTGGGGTGAACGTGGTCACGGGATCCTAATGTTGGTGTTAGTAAAATCGTTTAACCCGAGTAGGAGAGAGTTCAGAGTCCCAGAGTAAGGATCGAGGAGTAAAAGATCCTAATACCACCCAGATGGTGACATGGGCTCGTAAGGCACACGGCCATGTTAGTAAAAGTTTTGTAATGTCTAGACTCAACTTCAGCCAAGGAGTGTGGAAGGGGGATTCCTACAGGCAGTCGGCTCTGATACCAACTTGTGACGCCCCCAATTTAATCGTACACTAATCATACACGTAAACGTGTACGATCAAGATCAGGGACTCACGGGAAGATATCACAACACAACTCTACAAATAAAAATAAGTCATACAAGCATCATATTACAAGCCAGGGGCCTCGAGGGTTCGAATATAAGAGCTCGATCATAGACGAGTCAGTGGAAGCAACAATATCTGGGTACAGACATAAGTTAAACAAGTTTGCCTTAAGAAGGCTAGCACAAACTGGGATACAGATGGAAAGAGGCGCAGGCCTCCTGCCTGGGATCCTCCTAAACTACTCCTGGTCGCCGTCAACGGGCTGCACGTAGTAGTAGGCACCTCCCGAGTAGTAGTCGTCGTCGTCGACGGTGGCGTCTGGCTCCTGGACTCCAACGTCTGGTCGCAGCAATCGGGTATAGGAAAGGGGAAAGGGGGGAGAAAAGCAACCGTGAGTACTCGTCCAAAGTACTCGCAAGCAAGGAGCTACACTACATATGTATGCATTGGTATCAACTGGAATAAGGCTATCATATGTGGACTGAACTGCAAAATGCCGGAATAAGAGGGGGATAGCTAGTCCTTTCGAAGACTACGCTTCTAGTAACCTCCATCTTGCAGTAGAAGAAGAGAGTAGATGGTAAGTTCACCAAGTAGCATCGTGTATCATAAACCTACCCGGCGATCCTCTCCTCGTCGCCCTGTGAGAGAGCGATCACCGGTTGTATCTGGCACTTGGAAGGGTGTGTTTTATTAAGTATCCGGTTCTAGTTGTCATAAGGTCAAGGTACAACTCCAAGTCGTCCTGTTACCGAAGATCACGGCTATTCAAATAGATTAACTTCCCTGCAGGGGTGCACCACATAACCCAACACGCTCGATCCCCTTTGGTCGGACACACTTTCCTGGGTCATGCCCGGCCTCGGAAGATCAACACGTCGCAGCCCTACCTAGGCACAACAGAGAGGTCAACACGCCGGTCTAAATCCTATGGCGCAGGGATCTGGGCCCATCACCCATTGCACACCTACACGTTGCGAGGGCGACCGGAAGCAGAACTATCCCCCTTAATACAAGAGCAGGCTTACGTTCCAATCCGGCACACGCCACTCATTCGCTGACGTCACGAAGGCTTCGGCTGATACCACGACGTCGAGTGCCCATAACTATCCCCGCGTAGATGGTTAGTGCGTATAGGCCAGTGGCCAGACTCAGATCAAATACCAAGATCTCATTACACGTGTTATCTTGAAATAACCGCGAACGCTGACCAGGGCCAGGCCCACCTCTCTCCTAGGTGGTCTCAACCTGCCCTGTCGCTTCGCCACAATGATCCACTCGTGGGTACTCCTATGAGCCGACCCGTCTTTTAGTCATCACATGTATCATGTATTATGTATAGGTATATTCCCGTGATCAACTCCTGAGTGATCACGGCCCGATAGTATAGCATGGCAGACGGACAAGAATGTATGGCTACTGATGATAAACTAGCATCCTATACTAAGCATTAGGATTGCATGTAAAGGTAATAACAGTAGTAGCAAGGACATGCTATGCATTAGGATAGGATTAACAGAAAGCAGTAACATGCTACACTACTCTAATGCAAGCAGTATAGAGGAGAGTAGGCGATATCTGGTGATCAAGGGGGGCGGGCTTGCCTGGTTGCTCTGGGCAAGAGAGAGGGGTCGTCAACATCGTAGTCGTACTGGGTAGCAGCGGCATCGGTCTCGGTGTCTAGCGAGAGAAGAGGGGGAAGAAACAATAAATATAATGCAAACAAATGCATGACGATGCATGACATGACAAAGCGTGATGCTAGGTGTGCCCTAACGCGGTACGAGGTGGTACCGGTGAAGGGGGAAAACATCCGGGAAAGTATTCCCGGTGTTTCGTGTTTTCGGACAGATGAACCGGAGGGGGAAATTTGCGTGTTTGCTATGCTAGGGATGCGTGGCGGACGAACAGGCTGCGTATCCGGATTCGTCTCGTCGTTCTGAGCAACTTTCATGTTGAAAATATTTTAATCCGAGTTACGGATTAAAAGATATGATTTTCTAAAGATTTTATTAATATTCTGAAATTTAATTAATCATTTAAATTAATTCGAAAATGGATTAATGACATCAGCATGATTTCATGCTCACGTCAGCAGTCAACAGAGTTGACTGGTAAACCTGACGCGTGGGTCCAATGGGACCCACCTGTCATACTCTGTTAGGTTAATTAACAGTAGTTAACTAGGTTAATTAGTCATTAGATTAATTAATCTTAGTTAGTTAGTTTAATCAGAATTAATTAAGTTAATTAATTAATTATTTTTATTATTTATTATTTTATTGTATTTTTTACAGAAACGTTCTGTTCTCTAGGCGTGGGGCCCTCGTGTCATTTGCCCATGGGGCCATAGCGGGCGAGCGGTTATCGGGCGCTGGGCGAAATGGGGCGGGCGCCCGCCCGATCGGGCTCGGATGATGCGGGCGCTGGCACGGCGCCGGCGCCAGGGCGTGGAGGCGGCCGTGGGGATGGGGGTCGTGCGACGCGCGTAGCAGCGGGGCCAACAGCGGACTGAGCCGGCGAGGGCGCGCGGCGGCGCAGGAGAGGAGCGGTGGCGTCGGGAGGGAAGTGCGGCGCGAGCGGGCGAGAGAGCTCGCCGGCGCGGACGCGGGGCAGCACGCGAGTGAGGCGGCCAAAGCAACAGGCGCGCGTGCAAGAGAAACAGCAGCAGCAAGCATGGGAGAAGCGCGGGGAGCAACAGGCAAGGACCGGGACACGCGTGGCCGTGGGCGCGTGCGTGGCTGTGGCACGCCGAGTGGGGCGGCACGCGGCCAGGGCACGGCCCGACCGCGGGAAGCACGGCATTGCAGGAACTCGGGCTCGCGCGCCCGGGCACGTACAAGGGTGCGCGGGGCGCCGGCCATCGCGGCCAGGGGGAGGTGAGCGCGGTGAGCGGGGGATGGCTCGGGCGCGACGAGCGCAGGGAGGCTGCGAGCGAGCTTGGCCTCGGGCGCGCGGTGACAGGGGAAGAGGGGAGAGGAGCATGGGGAGGTGCTCATAATGGCCGTAGGGGTTCAAGGCAGCGGGCTCGATGGCGGTCGGGGACGACGTGCGGTGTGGCGACGAGAAGACGAGGACGGCGGGGCAGTGGCGACTCCGGCGGTTCGGCGAGGAGGAGGACGGCGAGGTCCGGCGATGGAGCGCTCCGGGTGGCGGCGACCAACGGCGAGGAGGGGGGCGGCAGCGTTCGGGTGCGCCGGGGTCGGGGGGGGGGCAACGGGATCGAGCCGATCCCGATGGGGAAGGAGAAGGGGATCGTGGGGGAGTGGGGAAGCGAGTGGGGCATCGGTGGGGGTTAGGGTTTGGGGACGGGGAGGATAAGGGAGAGAGGGGGCGGGCCGGCATGGGCCGGTGGGGAAAGTGGGCCAAGCAGCCCAGGAGGGGTCTGCCCCCTTCCCCCCATTTGCTTTATTTTGTTTTATTTATTTATTTATTTACTTTTCTTTATTTATTCCATTTTAAATCATTTAGGCATTTTCGAAAAATATGTTTTCTGCACTATAATTACCCTCGTAATATTCGGCAACCACCGAACATTTTTGTTTCAATTTTTTTTTAAAAACCTTTTGTTGTTTGCCATTTTTTTCTTTTGAATTGATTTTGAATCGGTTTGAACTAACGAAAGCTTAGCAACAATAATCGAGGTGACGTGGCATGATTATCGTGGAATTACTGTAGCAAGATTATCCGGGCGTTTCAATTGTAAGGAGCTAAGGTATTTTCCAAGATCGATCTGCGATCAGGATACCATCAGTTGAAGATTCAAGAACAGGATATACCTGAGACAGCTTTTACCACCAGGTATGGGCTGTACGAGTATACCGTTATGTCATTTGGTCTAACTAACGCACCTGCCTATTTTATGAACATGATGAACAAAGTGTTTATGGAGTTTTTGGATAAGTTCGTCATAGTGTTCATTGATGATATTCTGGTTTACTCGAAGAATGAAGAGGAGCATAAGGAGCATTTGCGTTTGGTACTTGAGAAGCTCAGAGAATACCAGTTATATGCCAAGTTTAGCAAATGTGAGTTTTGGTTGAAGGAAGTTGGATTCCTCGGACACGTTATATCCGGAGAAGGTATAGCAGTAGATCCCACCAAGGTTGTCACTGTGACAAATTGGGAAGCACCAACAACAGTTGGAGCGATCCGGAGTTTTCTTGGACTTGCAGGATACTACCGGAGATTCATTGAAAATTTCTCGAAGATTGCAAAGCCTATGACGGAGTTTTTGAAGAAGGATACCAAGTTCTTATGGACTGAGGAATGTGAGGCCAGTTTCCAGGAGTTGAAGAAACATTTGGTTACGTCACCAGTGTTGATTTTGCCGGATCAGAACAAGGATTATGAGGTGTATTGCGACGCTTCACATCGAGGACTTGGAGCAGTGCTTATGCAGGAGGGAAGAGTTGTTTCATATGCCTCACGATAGCTTAAGCCTCATGAGTTGAATTATGCCACGCGTGATTTGGAGTTAGCAGCCGTAGTGCATGCATTAAAGACTTGGAGACATTTTCTCATTGGAAACCATTGTGAAGTGTACATGGATCACAAGAGTTTGAAGTATATTTTCACGCAGAAGGAGCTAAATCTCAGGCAAAGGAGATGGTTGGAGCTCATCAAGGAATATGACATGATATTGCACTATCATCCCGGAAAGGCTAACGTAGTAGCCGATGCGCTGAGCCGTAAAAGCCATGTCAACACACTAATGACGGGAGATTTACCGAAGGAGTTAGCCGAGGACCTTTGTGAGCTATGTTTGGAGATAGTTCCGAGAGGCTATGTAGCAACATTGGAGATTCAGTCTACCTTGATGGATAAGACCAGAGCAGCTCAGAAGACTGACAAGGGGGTTGCCTACATAAAAGAGAAGATGAGAAAAGGAAAAGTCAAAGGATTTCGTGAGGATGAGCACGATACCCTATGGTTTGAAGACCGTGTTTATGTGCCTAACAATCCGGAGATCAGGAGGTTGATTCTGCAGGGGGCCCATGATTCACCATATTCGATTCATCTGGAAATACCAAGATGTATTTGGATTTGAAGGATAGTTTCTCGTGGACCGGAATGAAGAAGGATATTGCGGAGTATGTAGAAGTTTGTGATGTATGTCAAAGAGTAAAGGCAGAGCATCAGAAGCCAGCAGGATTGTTACAGCCATTGCCAATACCCCGAATGGAAGTCGGATAAGCTAGGCATGGATTTTATTACAGGTTTGCCCAGAACTCGTTCAGGCTATGACTCGATTTGCGTTGTAGTCGATCGTTTGACAAAGGTGCTAAGTTGGCAAAGATATACATGACCAGGATCGTATGTCTGCATGGAGTCCCAAGGAGCACCCAGTTTACCTCAAAGTTCTGGAATCAGTTGCACGAACTTTGGGTACCAGGCTAGAGTTCAGCACAACTTTTCATCCACAGACAGATGGACAGACCGAGAGAGTCAATCAGACTTTGGAGGATATGCTGAGAGCTTGTGCGCTATATTATGGATCTAGTTGGGATGACAATTTGCCATATGCAGAGTTCTCTTACAACAACAGTTATCAATCCAGTTTGAAGATGGCCCCTTTCGAAGACTTGTACGGAAGGAGGTGCAGGACCCCATTGTCGTGGGATGAAGTCGGAGACCGCCAGTTGTTTGGACAGTCTGAACAGAAGGTGAAATTGATTCGTGACAGGCTCAAGGTAGCCCAGTCCAGGCAGAAGAGCTACGCATATTCTAAACGTAAGGAAACAGTTTATGAAGTTGGAGACCGAGTTTATCTTCGAGTATCTCCACTTCGAGGAGTTAAGCGCTTTGGAGTTAAGGGAAAGTTAGCGCCACATTTTGTAGGACCATACAAGGTTTTGGAGCATATGGGAGAAGTAGCCTACAAGTTGGAATTGCCCGAAGGGTTGTCAGGAGTTCACGATGTATTCCACGTTTCCCAGTTGAAGAAGTGTCACACAGAGATGGTTGATATACCGCTAAGGGATACAGTGCCACTGGAAGCGATTCAGTTGGATAGTGATTTGACCTATGAGGAGAAACCAGTCAAGATTCTTGAGTATGTCGGCCGAGTCACCCACAGTAAGGTTATTAAGTTTTGGAAAGTTCAGTGGAGCCACCACACCGAGGATGAAGCCACCTGGGAGCAAGAGGAAGAACTGCTGAAGGACCACCCTCACCTATTTTCTAGCCAACCCGAATCTCGAGGGCGAGATTCATCTTAAGGGGGGTAGGTTTGTAACATCCCAAATTTTCAAGTTGGAATGTTATACATTAGATCATCACTGCATATCATATTTTATTTGCTTTTGGGTTTGATCCTAAGAAATTCTATGCAACTCAAGGACCCTCAGAGAGAGTTGGGGATTTCGTTATTTCATATTTGAGTTTTCTCAAATTTTGGAAATAGGATCATTTGATTTTATTTATTTATCTTCAATTATTTATATTATAAAAATATGAGAGAGGGAATAAAATGACTTTACCAAAATAAATAAATATTGAGGATTTAATAATAAAATCAAATAAGATTTTATTTTGGAATTTTGCTATTTTATTTGAATTTAGGAAAAATGCGCGTTTTTCAAAATTGCATTTAGGCCCCAAATAAATGTTCATCTTGTCCGGCTTGATTTTAGAAGTCGGGGAAAATTTATTTCGTGATTTTTGGAGTCCGTTTAGTGTTTCTTTTATTTGTTTTTCTGCGCGTAATTATCAAAAAAACGCGAACCAACTTTGGGCCGTGTTCGGCCAGGACTCCGTCCGGCCGGGCCTTTATAAGGCGCCACCCCGAGCCCGTTAGCCGAACCGAGCCGCCGCCGCCCGCCGTCCCGCCACCCGTCGCCGGAGCCGCCACCGCCGTCGCCGGACCCCGCCGCCCCGTCCCGCCGACCCCGCCACCCGCCCAGGTTGACCACCGCCCCGCCGCCGGCGGTTTTCCTTGAGAAAACCGTTCGGTTTTCCGTTTGGTTTTCGTTCGGTTTATTTTTTAGATCCGTTTTTTTATTTAGATCGGTTTATTTTCCGGTTTAGTTTATTTAGCGAGCGCTCGCTCGTTCGTTCGTTTTAACAGACGCGTTCACCATTTAGTTCCAGAAAATGAACGTTCGTTCGTTAATCTGTTCGTCGTTTTTCTTTTTCTCGGATTTTCCGTGATTATTTCTGATCGCGATTTCTTATCCGATTTTTGTTCTAGTATAACTTTTCGCTCGTTTATCTGAATCAGGCGATTCAAGCGCCTGAAGTTTCATCTCGAAACCCTCTTTCCGTTTAACCAAATCAAACAAGATTTTTTCTTCTGTAAAATTTGACTTAGATCCAGATTAGTAAATGAAGCTTGTTTCTTTCGCCGTTTGACTTTCGTTGTTTCTTTCGACTTGATTCTTTTTGCAAACCGGAGTTCTTAAGTTGAACTTTCTGGTTAGATCTCTTATTTGAGTTTTACCTGTGCATTAGATGAGTACTTATTGTATGCTTGTTTGTTTGTGATAGAGTACCCGGAGTGCGCTGCTTGCTACTTTGAATCTTTAGGTTTCGCCGATCATCAGCAAGGCAAGTACTTTGATCATATCTCTTTACTACCCAGTTTTTATTGCATTAGATCAATCCTCAAACATTGCATGATTAGGATCTAATTAAATTGTGGGTTTTTGGGAAGTAGATGAGGTAGTACCTATTTCCTGTTTTATTATCAAACCTTTGTGAGTTACTTGTACGTTTGCTTATATTGCCATGCTATGCTAGTAGACGTGGATTGGGTGAGTGTATCCATGACAGATGTGAGATTGTTAAATTAATGGTTTATTTAAGGTGGCAACTTAAACACACATCTGGGTGGATTGAGGCACGTGGGTATTCCAGCGATTGCCTGTTTTCTTTATGACCCGCCACCCAGGCTCAATGGGATCACGAGATTATTCATACTAGAAACTTCCATGTGCAGCCGCAAGCTACTATGGGCTCTAGCATACTTGACTAAGTCGTGCGAACTCTTACAGTGGTAGACTAGCAGATGTAGGGGATGTATGTTGGTACTGTCTACCCGATCGTAAGGTGCTAGCGCTTCTGAAAGACTATGTCTCGGTCATCCGTTTCTCAAACATTAGGTAGTGCGAGAATCCCAACAGAGGACATCGAGTCTTGTGGGGAAAAGTGCTCAAACCTCTGCAGAGTGTATAAACTAATCATGGTTAGCCGTGTCCCCGGTTATGGACGTCTTGAGTATCAAGTACTTGGATTATCATGTGAATCTCATCATGTTACTTTAACTAATATTGTTGGGTTTTAATGATGATGCTTAATTGGGATTGAGAGGGTGTCTACACACTCAATGTTTAACAACCACCATGATAGTTAAATAAAATTTATTCCTTTGCAGTAGGGAAAAATTGGCTTTATGCAAAAACTGTAACCATAGAGCTTTCCACCAGCCATATATGCATGTAGTATAGCTTTATTCTTTCATTACCCTCTCTGTGTTACATTGCCAGCATATTCCATGTGCTGGCCTGTTTTCGAGCTACAACGTTCATGTTTGCAGACTTTTCAGACGATGAGTAAGGTGCCTTAGGTCGTGGTTCTATACTCAGTGATGTCCTTGGAGTTGATGGACTCGCTTATCTTCCAAGCCTTCCACTGTTACCGTTGTTAGATGGCCTTAAGCCATATTTATTGCAATAAGTTCTCTTTGAGACATTCGATTTAATAAGTGTGTGATTGCTACTCTGTTATAAATCCTTCAAGTACTGTGCGTGTCAGCATTACTGATCCAGGGATGACACTGATGCACAGAGATCAGACTGGTTGAGGTCTGGTCGCTACAACCCTACATGGTTGGCTTTGTGGAATTTTACCGCATACGTGCACCTCTTTTTGTTGATAATCCCCAGGTAATGTCTTTTGGACTAATTATCGTATAATGGAAGAAATTCTCATAAATTGTAGTGGAATCACGTATAAAGTGATAATCACCTACCATAAAAGAATCGAGCAAGAAGGCCAAAGAAGTAGTCATCACTACGCATCCAGAGCAAAAGACGTTGTTCCATACGACTGCACCCGCTCATATGGAAGTACGTATGGAGTGTCACCACCATCGCCAGATCGACTACTTTCACCCTGTCGAATCAGATTGTGGATCAGACACCCAGAGAGACCAGAAAATCATCCCCAAGGAAGAACTCTAGCCTCCAAAGTTCATTCGGAGAAGGGATTGGCAAGGGGAAGAAGGGGGTCTTCCTCATCGCACACGGGGGAGATATAACATCATCGCCACTGTCATTATCATCATCATCCACCCCATCATCATCATCACCACCATCATCCACATCCTTATTGTCTGTAACATCAAGAACCCTAGTGGATCATCTTGTGTATCATTTGAATCATTCATCCATGTATGCCATCACTTTTGTCATGATGATTGTTGTCCCCATGTGTGAGTAAATGATACCTCCTTTTATTGATCTGGTATTGGAACAAAAAAGAGTATACCGCACCTATTTCCCCGATGTGACCCTGGGTTATCGAACACCCGAGAGGAAGATTCCCTTTAAGCAATGTTCTCTAGCAAGCTTTTGTCAAAGTGTCAAATCCAGATTTTAACCGGATCATCAAGCAAATAGTGATTCAAATACTTATAATAAAAAGAGGTACGGGTATGAGGTCTTAATGCTTACAACCTTGTATTTGTGTTGGGATCAAATAGGATATTAATTTGTGCGCTGTAAGTCACCCATCAAGATGTGTTTATTATGGATCAAAGTGGGGGATGTGTCTAAATAACATCTTGACCGACATGAGTCCTGCATCAAGAATCAGTTGTCCTACCGGAGGCCGTATCCATCGTGCGGGGTTTCCTTGATAATTAAGATAATCAAATCAGACAAGAGCTTTGGGCGTTTAATGACTACACCTCATTTATCCCCAAGGATATGATCCATGTTACCCTACTGAACCTTACTATCACTAGTGTTCGATATAACACTTCACAATCTCCTTGCTCCTAGCCTCACGGGTGCTCGATCTCCATGATCCTGGGTACCTTCAGGAATGAAGATCGCAGACAAGACAAGAGACATCTGCACGGAACAATTTTATGTCATACACGTGACATTATGGCAAAGTATTCCATTGACTCCCTCAACAAATATACCTTGGGTTGCTCATGCCTCAACGCATACCTTACCAAACTACTCACACATGGAGATCAGATCAGAAGAAGAAAACATTGAAGAACACATCTTGTGATTGATTGATTGCAATATCTCTTACAATGGATGCCTTGTGTGACGCACGATTACAAGTATGAACTAGATCAGAGAGCACTATGGTGGTGGAGATGACTATGGAGATGGAAATGGCGTCATCTAGGGTTTATAGATGGACATTATCATGAAGAGGTTCTGGCTTTCATGTTCATCGTTCTGTTGACATTTTGATGGGGCCCCTTTAATAAAAGTTGTACAGGTGGACGATTGATATGTCTCCAACGTACCTATAATATTTGATTGTTCCATGCTATTGTAATATCAATCTTGGATGTTTATTATGCAATTATATGAAACTATATATCATTTTTTGGGACTAATCTATTAACTTAGTGTCAGTGCCAGTTGTTGTTTTTTGCTTGTTTTTGGATTTTCAGGAAATAAGTATCAAACATAGTCCAAATGGAGAAACAACTTTGGATTAATTTTTTTGGACCAGAAGGGACCCTAGAAGGTTTGGGAGAAGACCTGACGAGCCACGAGGGAGCGAACAGCTCAGAAGGCGTGCCCCAGGGGGGCGCCCCCCAGGCTTGTGGGCCCCTCGTGGCACCTCTTGACCTAATTCCGCCACCATAAATTCTCAAATATTCCCCATACATCAGAGAGACACCCGAAATACTTTTTTCACCACCGCAAGTTTCTGTTCTCATGAGATCCCATCTGGAGGCCTTTTCTGGCACTGCCGGAGGGGGAATCGACCACGGAGGGGCATTACATCAACCTTTCTGCCCTTCCGATAATGTGTTAGTAGTTTACCACAGACCTACGGATCCATAGGTAGTAGCTAGATGGCTTTTTCTCTCTTTTTGATCTTCAATACAATGTTCTCCTTGATGTTCTTGGAGATATATTCGATGTAATCCTTTTTTGCGGTGTGTTTGTTGGGATCTGATGAACTATGGTTTATGATCAGATTATCCATGAATATTATTTGACACTTCTCTGAATTTTTTTATGCATGATTATTATAGATTTGTATTTCTCTCCGATCTATTGATTTGGTTTGGCCAACTAAATTGATTTATCTTGCAATGGGAGAGGTGCTTTGTGATGGGTTCAATCTTGCGGTGATCTATATCCCAGTGACAGAAGGGGAGAAGACATGTATTTGTATTGTTGCCATCAAGAGTAAAACGATGGGGTTTATGCATATTGATTAAGTTTACTTTGTCTACATCATGTCATCTTGCTTAAGGCATTACTCTGTTCTTTATGAACTTAATACTCTAGATGCATGTTGGATAGTGGTTGATGTGTCGAGTAATAGTAGTAGATGCAGGCAAGAGTCGGTCTACTTGTCTCGGACGTGATGCCTATAGACATGATCATTGCCTGGGATATCGTCATGATTATTCACTTTTCTATCAATTGCCCAACAGTAATTTGTTCACCCATCGTGTGCTATTTTAAGAGAGAAGCCTCCAGTGAAAACTATGGCCCCCGGGTCTATTTTAATCATATATAAAAATCCAAAAATACCTTGCTCAATTTATTTACCTTTTTATTTTTATTTTCTATCTATCTATCTATCTATCTATCTATCTATCTATCTATCACTGTGAGATTTGATCCTTGCAATTAACCGCCAAGGGATTGACGACCCCTTGTTTGTGTTGGGTGCAAGTATTTGTTATTTTCTGTGTATGTGTTGTTCATGAGGTGTTGCGTTGTTCTCCTACTGGATTGATAACCTTGGTTCTTAACTTACGGAAATACTTATCTCTACTATACTGCATCATCCTCTCCTCTTCAAGGAAATCCCAATGCAGCTCACAAGTAGCAGGAAGAATTTCTGGCGCCGTTGCCGGGGAGACATCATCAACATCTATCTAGTACCATCACACAAATTTCTTCTCCTTGCATTTACATTATTTACCATTTGCCTCTCATTTTCATCTCTCCCACTTCTAAAATGTTTTCACAAAAACACAAAAATATATTTGGTTTTCCTTTTTGCTCGTTTGCTTGCTTTTTGCCTTCATGTCAATAGACCAAAAATAGAAAATAAAAAGGAAAAGTAAAGATATATGGATCCACTTAAATTTTCTACTTGGAGCATCTTCGATCCATTTGTGCTCATGCTGAAACCCCCAACTAGTTTGGTTGAGCGAAAATCACTAGATGAGCATGCTCATTTTGTGTGTCACCATTTGTCTCAAAAAGGGAGACCCTTATGGAATCAAATAAATTGTTTGCTATGCTATGCTTGGAATCTATGTGAAATTCATGATTTTACTTGTTTCTCCGAGAACCCTAAAAAACACCTAACCAACCTATGTGAGTTTAATGATAATGAAATCTTATCCTTATGCCAAAGGTGTTTATAGTTACTATGATATCGAATAAATTAAAGAATTTGTTGCTTTTAAGGGTGCTTATGAAGTTGCTTCTTTTATTGAAAAGTATGGTGCTACTTTCTATAAATCCGAAAATTTTGCGATACTTAATATTGCTATGAAAACTATGCTTCTAATGCCTATGTTAGTGAATTCATTGCGAGAATGTCTACTGCTTTGGAAGAGAATAATGATATGCAGGAATCTATAGATAATTATGATCCCATTGATTCGCTTGAAATATCCCTTTTTGATGAATTTGATGCTTGCTATTCTTATGGCCATGATACCAATATTAATGATGCTTATGGAGATGAACTTGCTATAGTTCCTTATGTTAAAAATGAAATTATTGCTATTGCACCCACACTTGATAGCTCCTTGAGTGAAAACATGATTGCAATGATGTTATTATAAATTCTAATAATGTCAATTGTGCTAATCATATGTGCTACCAAATGAGCATTGCGTTGGTTTTCCCTTGAAAAGGAAAGGGTGGTGCAGTAAAGCAGCGTAAGTATTTCCCTCAGTTTTTGAGAACCGAGGTACCAATCCAGTAGGAGACCACGCGTAAGTCACCTTGTACCTACACACACAAATGAGAACCTCGCAACCAACGCGATAAAGGGGTTGTCAATCCCTTCACGGCCACTTGCAAGAGTGAGATATGATAGAGAGATAATAATAAGATAAATATTTTTGGTATTTTTATGATATAGATTGAAAGTAAAGATTGCAAAATAAAATAGATTGGAAACTTGTATGATGGAGAATAGACCCGGGGGGCATAGGTTTCACTAGTGGCTTCTCTCAACAAAGCATAAGTATTACGGTGGGTGAAGAAACTACTGTCGAGCAATTGATAGAAAAAAGCAAATAATTATGAGAATATCTAGGTATGATCATGTATATAGGCATCACGTCCGCGACAAGTAGACCGACTCCTGCCGGCATCTACTACTATTACTCCACACATCGACCACTATCCAGCATGCATCTAGAGTATTAACTTCATAAGAACAGAGTAACACCTTAAGCAAGATGACATGATGTAGAGGGATAAACTCATGTAATATGATATAAAACCCATCCTTTTATCCTCGATGGCAACAATACAATACGTGTCGTTTCCCTTTCTGTCACTGGGATCGAGCACCGCAAGATTGAACCCAAAGCTAAGCACTTCTCCCATTGCAAGAAAGATCAATCTGTTAGGCCAAACCAAAGTGATAATTCGAAGAGACTTGCAAAGATAAACCAATCATACATAAAAGAATTCAGAGAAGATTCAAATATTGTTCATAGATAATCTGGATCATAAACCCACAATTCATTGGATCTCGACAAACACACCGTAAAAGAAGATTACATCGAATAGATCTCCAAGAGAATGGAGGAGAACTTTGTATTGAGATCCAAAGAGAGAGAAGAAGCCATCTATCTACTAGCTATGGACCCGAAGGTCTGAAGTAAACTACTCACACATCATCGGAGAGGCCATGGAGTTGATGTAGAGGGCCTCTGTGATCAATGCCCCCTCCGGCGGAGCTCCTGAAAAGGCCCCAAGATGGGATCTCTTGGGTACAGAAGGTTGCGGCGGTGGAAATAGGGTTTCATGGTGCTCCTAGATGTTTGCGGGGTGTATGGATATATATAGAAGGAAAAAGTAGGTCGGTGGAGCAACGAGGGGCCCACGAGGGTGGAGGGCGCGCCCCCTGCCTTGTGGCCTCCTCGATTGTTTCTTAACGTCCACTCCAAGTCTCCTGGATCACGTTTGTTCCAAAAAATAATGCTCCCGGAGGTTTCATTCCGTTTGGACTCTGTTTGATATTCCTTTTCGGCGAAACTCTAAAATAGGCAAAAAAAACAGCAATTTGGGCTGGGCCTCCGGTTAATAGGTTAGTCCCAAAAATAATATAGAAGTGTAAAAATAAGCCCATTAACATCCAAAATAGATAATATAATAGCATGGAGCAATCAAAAATTATAGATACGTTAGAGACGTATCAGCATCCCCAAGCTTAATTCCTGCTCGTTCTCGAGTAGGTAAATAATAAAAACAGAATTTTTGATATGGAATGCTTCCTAACATATTTCCCAATGTAATTTTTCTTTATGGTGGCATGAATGTTCAGGTCCGAAAGATTCAAGATAAAGGTTTAATATTGACATAGAAATAATAATACTTCAAGCATACTAACTAAGCAATCATGTCTTCTCAAAATAACATGGCCAAAGGAAGTTATCCCTACAAAATCATATAGTCTGGCTATGCTTTATCTTCATCACACAAAATATTAAATCATGCACAACCCCGATGACAAGCCGAGCAATTGTTTCATGCTTTTGATGTTCTCAAAATTTTTCAATCTTCACACAATATATGAGCGTGAGCCATGGATATAGCACTATGGTGGAATAGAATGGTGGTTGTGGAGAAGAAAAAAAGGAGAAGATAGTCTCACATCAACTAGGCATATCAATGGGCTATGGATATGCCCATCAATAGATATCAATGTGAGTGAGTAGGGATTGCCATTGTCAGGACCCCAATTCCAAGTCACATCGATCTAGCCGGTAACACCTCATATCACTTTGCGTCCTCACGCACGGTATTCCCACGGGTGTCGCCTTACCATGGCCTGGGACCGTTTGCGCCTTTTGGCTCACGTATATTATAGTGTCGCTAGCATCCATATGACAGAGAACCCGGGCCGACATGAAAAGTCGTGAACCCAAAGTGGCACTAACTTACAGGGACAGGCATACATGAATCAACATCGAGCATGTCTGTCAGCAGCGTGCCAATCCGGGCTGTAGCACTAGGCTAACAGGACTCCGGGAACCCGGGCTGTAGCAGGCTAGGCAGGACTCCGGATGTCACCGTGTGACATTTCACCAAAGGGACAGACACAGGAACAAAGTGAATCACATGCCGGCCAGTCAAGTGTTCCGGAGCAGTAGTGCTGGGCTAGCAGGACTCCGGTGAACCGGGCTGTAGCGGACTACTATGGCTCATGGAAGCACAAGACTACATTTCCCCATACGAGAGGCTACCAAGGATGAACAACTAGGTTGTCAGATCCCACACATACCAAGCATTTCAATCATACACACGATATGCTCGATATGTGTAGATACAACATGGCATCACAACATAACTCTACGACTCAAGTATTTATTCATTAGGCTCTGAGGAGTGGGATATTACAAACATGGGTCTCATGACCCAACATACAGAGCATACAAGCAACAAGCACATGCGGAAGCTTAACTTGTCTGAGTACAGGCAACTACAAATGAAGAAGGCTCAGAAGCCTGACTATCTACAAGACCCTTCCAAGGGTACAAGATCGTAGCTGAGGTAACAAGCTAAACATCGAAGTCCACGTGGAACTACTAGCGAGACTGAAGTCTCTCTGCAAAACATAAATTAAGAAAACGTGAGTACAAATGTACGCAGCAAGACTTACATCAGAACTAACTACATATGCATCGGTATCAACAAAGGGGGTGGTGGAGTTTAACTGCAACAAGCCAGCTTTGACTCGGTGGCTATCCTGAACTACGACTGCAAGTAACTCTTTTGAGGTGGCGCACACGAGTCCACATATTCACCATATCAATACTCCACTATGGATCCGCTCCCGTCTCCCTACGAGAACGCCATCCATAGCACTCACGCTTATCTTGCGCATTTTAGAGTATCCTCTTTCACTTGTCTATGAACTATGCAAGGGGTCCAAGTTTCCATATCTGAGGAATCCGGCTATTCAAATAGATAATGATAACCCTACAGGGGTGTACTTCTTCACACACGCTCTCGCCACTTACCACCATGTACACATCGTGTGTCTCGGCAACCTTCAAGCAGAAGCCTGGCGAGGGAGTCGGCCACAACCTGACTAACCAACAAGTCTCTAGTCCAGGTTTATCGCTTATTCGGGTTCCATCCGCAAGGAGATCCGGCCGGGGTGTCGCTCACGGCCCCAAACGATGTGAGTAGGGTTCCCAAGCCCACCATCCGGGTGCCACATGGTACACCGTGCCACTGTGCATAGTCTGTCCCAAGCCCACCTGTACCGGGTGCCACTTGGTAGACTACTAACACAACCTACAAACACCAGAAACTAGTTGCAACTCCTGGACAGAGATCGAGTTGATTAATAAGCCGAGAGGTGCTGAGTTACCGGAACCCAACGTGTGGTAGTAACTATTCATGGATCACAAACACAGAACTCAGTTCCTGAGGACGGCTGCAATGAGACAACCCACCATGTACTCCTACATGGCCTCTCACCACTACCTTTACCAAATCATGTTCACACACTTAGCTTACACACAGTAGGACATGTTCAACACCATTCCAATTCATCCCCGATGAATCAGACCTGACTCAACTCTAAGCAGTAGCAGGCATGACAAACAAGCATGAATGAGTAGGCACATCAGGGCTCAAGCAACTCCTACTCATGCTAGTGGGTTTCATCTATTTACTGTGGCAATGACAGGTCATGCAGAGGAAAGGGGTTCAGCTACCGCAGCATGTAACAGGTGAAATGTTGTTGTCCTAATGCAGTAAAAGAGAGCAGGAGCAAGAGAGTGGGATTGTATCAGAATGAACAATGGGGTTTTGCTTGCCTGGCACTTCTGAAGATAATATAGTTCTTCATCGGTGTCATCGATCACATTGTCGATACACGTCTACCGAGAGGGGACAAACACCGGCAACTGAGAAAGAACACAATCAATGCAATGCACAATATGATGCATGACCATGACATGGAAATAATGTTATGATTTGCACTAATGCATCTAGCAACAATTTAAATGAAGTCCATATGGACCATGGGTTCATATGCAAACTCCATATTTAGCATTTAAAATGCCATTATCATGTTTTCTCTTATACAGTGGGTATAAGTTGGTTTAACATGCATGAAAGTAGCATAAATGGATCGATTGTATTTTTCTGATAATTTTTCATATATAACTTATTTGATTTGGAGTTACGGTTGATTTTCTATGATTTTTGGAAGTTTTGGATATTTTTTGAATTAAATAAATCCTTTCTGATTTATTTAAAATCCCAGAAAACAATTACAGCATCAGCACTACGTCATGCTGACCTCAGCAGGTCAACAGCAGCGGCCTAGGTTAAACCTGACCAGTGGGGTCCACTGGTCAGTGACACAATGCTGTTCAGTGTCAATGACAGGTGGGGTCAGGTCAACAGCCACGTCAGCAAGTCAACACTGACGTGTGCGGTCGGTCAACATGTGACGTGGCCAGGTCAAACTGACCTGTGGGCCCTGCAGGGTTAGTTTAGTCTAAACAAAACTAAACCGTAGTTAATTAGAAAGTGGGGCCCGTCTATAAGTGGCTCTAGGGTTAATTAGTGATGTCATTAGCACCTAATGATGGGACCACGTTGACCTCGCCGGAGTTCAGCCGACGGCGACCATAGAACATGGTGGGGCGCGCCGTATTTGCGCTAGAGGCGTTGGGTTAGCGCGCTGAGGGCACCGGGGCATAGCCATTTCTCACCCGCATCAAGAGGAGGCGGAGTTTGGCGCGGGGGTCGGCGGAATCAACGCCGGCGACGAGGTTTGCACCGGCCGTGGTTCTGTCAAGCTCAGAATCGACGTTTTGGTGCACGGCGGGTCGAGCGGTGGGGTGCTTCGTGCTCCTGCAGACATGCTGAGCACGGTGACGCGCTCAGGCTCGAGCTGTAGTGGCTACAACGACGACGGCGACATGGCCGGCGGTAGGGGAAGCTCGGCCACGGCGGTTACGGATGCTGGAGGTTGCAAACGATGAAAATAACGAGGGGGAAAAGACGGCGAGCTCACAACGGCCACGTAGACAAGCTCAGCGGGCTCGGGGACGTCCTACGTGCGGCGAATCGACGACGGCGATCACCGGACAGAGATGAGGAAGATGGCGACGATGGCGGCTCCACATGGCCTCCGCGTTAGCTTCCTTCGATGGAGAGGCATGCTGCGAGGTGGCGGAGGTGCTAGACTGATCGGGGAGGCAAGGCATCGGCGGTGGGCGCGGCAGCAACGAGTGGCGGCGACGGGCACGCTCGATGGTGGGGAAGAGAGCAAGACAGGGGAGGGGAGAGAGAGAAGCGAGTGAGGGAGAGGAGAGAGGGGTCTCCAGGGCGAGAGGGGGGTCAGGGGGGTGTCGTGGCACTCGACGCCGTCCCCAGCAACAACGGCAACCAGGAGCTGGCTGAGCGTGTGCGCGCGCGCCGCGGCCACACGCCCTCCTGCCTACTGGCAGGAGGTTAGGGGTGACTGGCGCCTGGGCCTCGTGGGCTGGCTGTCCACTGGGCCGGCCAGGTAAGTCCTTCTCTCTCTGTCTCTTTCTAATTCTCTTTCTGTTTTCTATTTATTTTGATTTGTTTTGAATTAGTAAAAATACTAACTCATTTTGTAAAATCCTGACAAAAATTGTGGGCACTATTTGAATTATTTCCAACAGCCCCCAATTGTTTTCAGAAGTATTGAAGCATTTAAAATATTTATAGGCATTAAATGCTCCAATTCAAATACAATATGGTTTAACTCAAAAATCCATAAATGTCCAAGAAATATGCTCATAATTTTTGGCAGAGGTTTTCACCTTTATCATAAATCATGAACATTTTCAAAGGGCATTTTGGGTTTATTGAAAATTATTTTATGTTGAACCTATTTGATTTGATCTGGTGCTAGGGTTTGATCAATCCCCATTTCAAATTCAAAACAATTTAAACATGATGCAACATGTGACTAGCTAGCTCAGAGCATACCAGAACTAGGGATGTGACAACTCGCCCCCACTAAACAAGAATCTCGTCCCGAGATTCAAGATGTGAGGTAAGAAGACAGAGGGGACACAGAACTGACACAGTCTTCATGATCCATGTTGCACTTCATGAGAACGTTGATTCGATCATCATCTTTGATTATGACATCCTTTCCTTCGAGAACTTCATCCAAAATGGCGACAAGAGAGCAAGACAACCTCACAAGAATGGATCATCGATCTTAATGAACACAAGATCAACTCACGGAATGAGACGTAGAAACATCCCTTGAGCTGAGACGCAAAACACACATCAGAGATGATGGATGTGAAACATATGACAAAGGTTCAAATTGGTAGGCAACAATTCGACGCTTAAATAGATGGTGAGGGGGGTTTCAAAGTAGCGAGGAGTTAAGTTGCCCATGATACCATAACAGGACACCTCGGGGAAGGTGACTCGTAGAATTATTCCCTTAAGTGGCAAAAAGAATTACTTCTGATACAAAGATCATTGAAACTCTCTATACTAGCCTAAGGAAAATCACAATTGATCATTTGAATGAATTCGAAAGGATGGCATACTCAGTTTGGAGAGGAAACTAGAGTTATAGGACAACTCGGCAATGGAAGGCACATTCCAATTGATACCGAGGATATAACCCAATGACCGAGCGTGCTCTCAAGAACTTGACATTTCCGTATTCATCAAGGTTTTACCAACATACGTGCCAAGGATCCTGGCAACACATCGTACTACCATGATAAACGGGGATGGAGGATGCAGATGCAAAGGAGGACATCACTTTCTCAGATTTTTCCTTAGCAATGCCAAAGAAGCAAATCTAGATGATCGACCGAGAGACATTTAGCACTCCGCTTATAATGTTCTCCTTGATGTACTAGGTACCACGGTCAATGCTTAAAAGCATTAACATGGCCATCAAGTAAGGTCGGACTTTGGGAGCACAAAATCCATAAGGAACAACTTGTGGAATAGGTCATACCAAATCCTCATGGAGAAGATGGTCGAATTGCTCATTCAAGATACTTCCAAAATAGATCTTCTGACTAGGTGTGTCGGCCAGAACATCAACCTCGTCGGGACCTACATCATAGATCTTGGAAAAGTTCCAACCATCATATCTGCCTGAGATTCAGATCCGGTTGGTAATGGGATATTTCAGACAACATGTCTGGAAAAGAAAGTTTGCAACACAAATCAACGAGATGACATTGCGAGATTCTCGGGAATGAGCTACGATAGCAAGCTCCAAAACACGAGCTGGTTCTGCTACATACACGTGAGCATGTTGTCCAAGACAAGAATGACCACATAGTAGTCTTATAATAAAACACTAACGAGTTCAGGTTAGGTTCCATCATCAAGGATTTCGAAATCTTTACGCGTGCTAGACTTCTTTTCCTTGAACAAGGCAATCAGTGGCTTGTTGTGCTAGGGAATACATATGAAGTGGAGGTAATTAATCTACCAAACCATAGAATACATTCGCACATGCATAACCGACTTGGGATGGTACCGGAGGAAACAAAAACAATCTTTCTTGAACTCACGGCGACAACTTGCACCAAATGCACATGAATTCGAAGAAGTCACTTCTTCCATCCAAGCATAAGCTTCATGAACGGAACACGAAGGCATTGCTTACAAAGTTTTCAACACTAGGTTGATGTTCAACATGAATCATGGGTGAGACAAAATGTTGCTGATGGGCTCAACAGCAACTCATCGGAATTTCCATATCACTAGACTTCCACCATCATGTGAACACGGTGATAGCATTGGTCAGACCAAATGATGTAATGATGTATGCTCGAGGGATCAACCACGAGTAAGACAACAATACGAAAATCGTCGGTTCTGATTTGACTTGACGATAGCCCATACTCAAGTCAAAGTTTTGACAAGATGATGGACCCAGCAACTGATCACGAGGACCAATTGATGAAGATATCATCTTGCTTCAACAACTATCTAAACACAAGGATATCCCTTTGGGATGAACTAAGTCGGACAAGCTATCATATTCCAACTCTCCAAGTTGTCATTTAGCTTAACCAACTATTTCAAGGTATCCAACACAAATTCTTGGAGAAATAGCGGTTTATAGAAAAATCAACTTGATCACGAAGTCAACATAGCGGTCAGGTGATAACCAGGTAATACTTCCGAGAAGATATTCGGAAAATCACGAACCACCGATATGTTACTAAGCTCAAGATCAATCTTGCTTTTCAGGGCAAGACGATATGATCAAATAAGCAAGGATTGACACTATCCTAACTCATTGATCGAAAAGTGCACCGGAAATAAGGACTAGGTAGCACGATAAACCTTAGGGTGATGATTCAATAATCAACACACTAAGGATAAGATTATTGTCCATTATATACCAAGCAACAAGGTTGCTAGGAGTATTGATTTCACACATCACAGTTTACTTGTCGGCATTCCGGTTACAACAACACGGGACCGAGAAATGAATAATGATGGCGAGAAGTATCACTGTATCAAGAGGTCATAGGAGGTTGTGCAATTCCTATGATATTCCTGACATAAAGAGGGCAATACTTCAGGGTAGAACAGAATCAAAAGCTGGATTGGCATTTTGAACTGCGGAATACAACTGCTTTGACCCAATCCTAGATATGGATGAGGTACTGGAGTTTGTTTCTCCTAGTCATTCTGAATTAGAATGGCTTGATGGACCACAAAAAAGTACGCATCGAAGAACACGAATGCACGACATAAACTTGACTATCAACTGATAGACAAGGATCGGAATACAACTACACAGGGACAACTCAAAGGAATATCTAATTTTCCGAGTTGTGGATGCATAGATTAGTATGCCGAGAAAAGCTCAACGTTTCTTCCGGATAACCCATGTAGAAAGGTAGAACTGGCAGATTCACAATTTAGAACGAAGAACTCATCAAGAGCACTCTTATTGTGATCTTTTGGGTTCAAAGGAACTCCTGCCAAGGATGGTTCGTGGTATTTGGAAGAATGATATACCACGGACCTCGAAGACTATCAAAAAGGTTACTAATATCCTAAAGGTACGAGCAACACTATCAACACGAGGTAAGTAGAGTGAATCTTGGGTTCAAGAACCCAGGAATAGAATGCCTACTAACTAAATGGCATCACGGGATGCTTTCCAGAATGGTGGCCAGAATCATCACGCTGAGAACACAAAACATGGCTAGATTACCTGGTGATCCTCTAAGACACCTAGGGTCATAATACTAGCTGCAATATATATGTCGAGGCAATGAAGTACCTCAACACACTAGTTAGTGTGGTTGATCTGGCACAAAGGAACTTTAGAACGTCAAGAAGGAATTTGCAAATGCATCAGACTATTAAGAAACCTGGGATGACTCGGACAGCATAACGGCTGTAAATGCTCAGAAAAAGATTTGAGACATTCACAAGGATTTGCATAGTCACTTAACAACATCATATCAAGGTTCAGGTTCAGCTGACAACATACAAAAAGTAGTAGAAACTGAATTGAGGCCTGGAACCAACAATCCTACGAGTCTACGGATTAGTAACACGTGATCCTGATAGAAAGATGAGAAGCCTAGTTCTTAATCCCCGTAGAAAAGAAGAGAGTGACTCAGATCAGAAGGGCATAAGCTATAAGGAGTAAAAAAAGCCTTACGTTCCCTTCCACAATCAATTCCCTTACGTAACTAAAGCATTTCTAGACTCAACTTCGACCAGTTTGGCTTGGTAATCCTACAGGCAGTGAGGCTCTGATACCAAAGCTGTCAGGACCCCGATTCCAAGTCACATCGATCTAGCCGGTAACACCTCATATCACTTTGCGGCCTCACACACGGTATTCCCATGGGTGTCGCCTTACCATGGCCCGGGACCGTTTGCGCCTTTTGGCTCACGTATATGATAGTGTCGCTAGCATCCATATGACAGAGAACCCGGGCCGACATGACTAGTCATGAACCCGAAGTGGCACTAACTTACGGGGACAGGCATACATGAATCAATATCAAGCATGTCGGTCAGCAGCGTGCGAATCCGGGCTGTAGCACTGGGCTAACAGGACTCCGGGAACCCGGGCTGTAGCTGGCTAGGCAGGACTCCGGATGTCACCGCGTGACATTTCCCCGAAGGGACAGACACATGAACGAAGTGAATCACATGCCGGCCAGTCAAGTGTTCAGGAGCAGTAGTGCTGGGCTAGCAGGACTCCGGTGAACCGGGCTATAGCGGACTACTATGGCTCATGGAAGCACAAGACTACATTTCCCCATAAGAGAGGCTACCAAGGATGAACAACTAGGTTGTCGGATCCCACACATACCAAGCATTTCAATCATACACACAATATGCTCGATATGAGTAGATACAACATGGCATCACAACATAACTCTACGACTCAAGTATTTATTCATTAGGCTCTGAGGAGCGAGATATTACAAACATGGGTCTCATGACCCAACATACAGAGCATACAAGCAACAAGCACATGCGGAAGCTTAACTTGTCTGAGTACAGACAACTACAAATGAAGAAGGCCCAGAAGCCTGACTATCTACAAGACCCTTCCAAGGGTACAAGATCGTATCTGAGGTAACAAGCTAAATGTCGAAGTCCACATGGAAATACTAGCGATACTGAAGTCTCTCTGAAAAACATAAATTAAGCAAATGTCAGTACAAATGTACCTAGCAAGACTTACATCAGAACAAACTACATATGCATCAGTATCAACAAAGGGGGTGGTGGAGTTTAACTGCAGCAAGCCATCTTTGAC
Organism: Triticum urartu; assembly: GCF_003073215.2. Taxonomy (NCBI): domain Eukaryota; kingdom Viridiplantae; phylum Streptophyta; class Magnoliopsida; order Poales; family Poaceae; genus Triticum; species Triticum urartu. The sequence continues at coordinate 46,911,221 of NC_053023.1, forward strand.
TCGGTGGCTATCCTGAACTATGACTGCAAGTAGCTCTTTTGAGGTGGCGCACACGAGTCCACATATTCACCATATCAATACTCCACTATGGATCCGCTCCCGTCTCCCTACGAGAACGCCATCCATAGAACTCATGCTTATCTTGCGCATTTTAGAGTATCCTCATTCACTTGTCTATGAACTATGCAAGGGGTCCAAGTTTCCATATCTGAGGAATCTGGCTATTAGAATAGATAATGATAACCCTGCAGGGGTGTACTTCTTCACACACGCTCTCGCCACTTACCGCCATGTACACATCATGTATCTCGGCAACCTTCAAGAGGAAGCCTGGGAGGGAGTCGGCCACAACTGACTAACCAACAAGTCTCTAGTCCAGGTTTATCGCCTATTCGGGTTCCATCCACAAGGAGATCCGGCCGGGGAGTCGCTCACGGCCCCAAACGACGTGAGCAGGGTTCCTAAGCCCACCATCCGGGTGGCACTTGGTACACCGTGCCACTGTGCCTAGTCTGTCCCAGGCCCACCTGTACCGGGTGCCACTTGGTAGACTACTAACACAACCTACAAACACCAGAAACTAGTTGCAACTCCTGGACAGAGATCGAGTTGATAAATAAGCCGAGAGGGGCCGAGTTACGGGAACCCAATGTGTGGTAGTAACTGTTGATGGATCACAAACACAGAACTCAGTTCCTGAGGACGGCTGCAATGAGACAACCCACCATGTACTCCTACATGGCCTCTCACCGCTACCTGACCAAATCATGTTCACACACTTAGCTTACACACAGTAGGACATGTTCAACACCATTCCAATTCATCCCCGATGAATCATACCTGACTCAACTCTAAGAAGTAGCAGGCATGACAAACAAGCATGAATGCGTAGGCACATCAGGGCTCAAGCAACTCCTACTCATGCTAGTGGGTTTCGTCTATTTACTGTGGCAATGATAGGTCATGCAGAGGAAAGGGGTTCAGCTACCGCAGCATGTAACAGTTGAAATGTTGTTGTCCTAATGTAGTAAAAGAGAGCAGGAGCAAGAGAGTGGGATTGTATCGGAAAGAACAAGGGGGTTTTGCTTGCCTGGCACTTCTGAAGATAATATAGTTCTTCATCGGTGTCATCAATCACATCGTAAATACATGTCCACCGAGAGGGGACAAACACCGGCAACTGAGAAAGAACATAATCAATGCAATGCACAATATGATGCAGGATCATGACATGGAAATAATGTTACGATTTGCACTAATGCATCTAGCAACAATTTAAATGAAGTCCATATGGACCATGGGTTCATATGCAAACTCCATATTTAGCATTTAAAATGCCATTATCATGTTTTCACTTATACAGTGGGTATAAGTTAGTTTAACATGCATGAAATTAGCATAAATGGATAGATTGGATTTTTCTGATAATTTTTCATATATAACTTATTTGATTTGGAGTTACAGTTGATTTTCTATGATTTTTAGAAGTTTTGGATATTTTCTGAATTAAATAAATCATTTATAGTTTATTTAAAATCCCAGAAAACAATTACAGCGTCAACACTACGTCATGCTGACCTCAGCAGGTCAACAGCAGCGGCCTAGGTCAAACCTGACCAGTGGGGTCCACTGGTCAGTGACACAGTGCTGTTCAGTGTCAATGACAGGTGGGGTCAGGTCAACAGCCACGTTAGCAAGTCAACGCTGACGTGTGGGGTTGGTCAACACATGACGTGGACAGGTCAAACTGACCTGTGGGCCCTGCGGGGTTAGTTTAGACTAAACAAAACTAAACCATGGTTAATTAGAAAGTGGGGCCCGTCTATAAGTGGCTCTAGGGTTAATTAGTGATGTCATTAGCACCTAATGATGGGACCACGTCGACCTCACCGGAGTTCAGCCGGTGGCGACCATAGAACATGGCGGGGCACGCTGTATTTGTGCTAGAGGCGTTGGATTAGCGCGCTGAGGGCACCAGGGCATAGCCCTTTCTCGCCCGCATCAAGAGGAGGCGCAGTTGGGCGCGGGGGTCACCGGAATCAATGCCGGCGACGAGGTTTGTGGCGGCCGTTGTTCGGTCAAGCTCAGAATCGATGTTGTGGTGCACGGTGGGTCGAGCGGTGGGGTGATTCGTGCTCCTACAGACATGCTGAGCACGGTGACGCGCTCAGGCTCGAGTTGTAGTGGCTGCAACGACGACGGCGACATGGCCGGTGGTAGGGGAAGCTTGGCCATGGCGGTTATAGATGTTGGAGGTTGCAAACAATGAAGATAACGAGGGGGAAAAGACGGCGAGCTCACAACGGCCATGTAGACAAGCTCAGCGGGCTCGGGGACGTCCTACGTGCGGCGAATCGACGACGGCGATCACCGAACAGAGACGAGGAAGATGGCGACGATGGCGGCTCCACAGGGCCTCCGCGTTAGCTTCCTTCGATGGAGAGGCGTGGTGCGAGGTGGCGAAGGTGCTGGACTGATCGGGGAGGCAAGGCATCGGCGGTGGGCGCGGCAGCAACGAGTGGCGGCGACGGGCACGCTCGGTGGTGGGGAAGAGAGCAAGACAAGGGAGGGGAGAGAGAGCAGCGAGTGAGGGAGAGGAGAGAGGGGTCTCCAGGGCGAGAGGGGGGTCGGGGGGTGTCGTGGCATTTGACGCCGTCCCCAGCAACAGCAGCAACCAGGAGCTGGCTGAGCGCATGCGCGCGCGCCGCGGCCACACGCCCTCCTGCCTACTGGCAGGAGGTTAGGGGTGACTGGCGCCTGGACCTCGTGGGCTGGCTGTCCACTGGGCCTGCCAGGTAAGTCCAGGTAAGTCCTTCTCTCTCTCTCTTTCTAATTCTGTTTCTGTTTTATATTTATTTTGATTTGTTTTGAATTAGTAAAAAAACTAACTTATTTTGTAAAATCCTGACAAAAATTGTGGGCACTATTTGAATTATTTCCAACAGCCCCCAATTGTTTTCAGAAGTATTGAAGCATTTAAAATGTTTATAGGCATTGAATGCTCCAATTCAAATACAATATGATTTAACTCAAAAATCCATAAATGTCCAAGAAATATGCTCATCATTTTTGGCAGAGGTTTTCACCTTTATCATAAATCATGAACATTTTCAAAGGGCATTTTGGGTTTATTGAAAATGATTTTATGTTGAATCGATTTGATTCGATCTGTTTCTAGGGTTTGATCAATACCCATTTCAAATTCAAAAGAATTTAAACATGATGCAACACGTGACTAGCTAGCTCATAGCATACCAGAACTAGGTATGTGACAGCCATGCAACGGATGCACTAGAGCTATAAGTGTATGAAAGCTCAACAAAAGAAACTAAGTGGGTGTGCATACAACTTGCTTGCTCACGAAGACCTTGGGCAATTTCAGGAAGCCCATCATTGGAATATACAAGCCAAGTTCTATAATGTAAAATTCCCACTAGTTTATGAAAGTGACAACATAGGAGACTCTCTATCATGAAGATCATGGTGCTACTTTGAAGCACAAGTGTGGAAAAAGGATAGTAACATTGTCGCTTCTCTCTTTTTCTCTCATTTTATTTTTTCCATTTTTTATTTGGGCCTTCTTCTTTTTTTCTTTTTGGCATCTTTTTTTTCGTCCGGAGTCTCATCCCGACTTGTGGGGGAATCATAGTCTCCATCATCCTTTCCTCACTGGGAGAATGCTCTAATAATGATGATCATCACAGTTCTTTTTACTTACAACTCAATACTTAGAACAAAATATGACTCTTTGTGAATGCTTCCGGCGGTGTACCGGGATATGCAATGAATCAAGAGTGACATGTATGAAAGAATTATGAACAGTGGCTTTGCCACAAATACGATGTCAACTACATGATCATGCAAAGCAATATGACAATGATGAAGTGTGTCATAACGGATGGAATGGTGGAAAGTTGCATGGAAATATATCTCAGAATGGCTATGGAAATGCCATAATAGGTAGGTATGGTGGCTGTTTTGAGGAAGGTATATGGTGGGTTTATGGTACCGACAAAAGTTGTGCGGTACTAGAGAGGCTAGCAAATGTGGAAGGGTGAGGGTGCGTATAATCCATGGACTCAACATTAGTCATAAAGAACTCACATACTTATTGCAAAAATCTATTAGTTATCGAAACAAAGTACTACGCGCATGCTCCTAGGGGGATAGATTGGTAGGAAAAGAGCATCGCTCGTCCCCGACCGCCACTCATAAGGAAGGAAATCAATAAATAAATCATGCTACGACTTCATCACATAACGGTTCACCATACGTGCATGCTACGGGAATCACAAACTTCAACACAAGTATTTCTCAAATTCACAACTACTCAACTAGCATGACTCTAACATCACCATCGCCATATCTCAAAACAATCATCAAGTATCAAACTTCTCTTAGTATTCAATGCACTTGTATGAAAGTTCTTATTATGCCTAAAAGCAGATTGCCATGTTGTTCTAAAGGACTCTCAAAATAATATCAGTGAAGCATGAGAGATCAATTATTTCTATAAAATAGAACCACCGCCGTGCTCTAAAAGATATAAGTGAAGCACTAGAGCAAAACCTATATAGCTCAAAAGATATAAGTGAAGCACATAGAGTATTCTAATAGATTCCAATTCATGTGTGTCTCTCTCAAAAGGTGTGTACAGCAAGGATGATTGTGGTAAAGTAAAAATCAAAGACTCAAATCATACAAGACGCTCCAAATAAAACACATATCATGTGGCGAATAAAAATATTGCTCCAAGTAAAGTTACCGATGAACAAAGACAAAAGAGGGGATGCCTTCCGGGGCATCCCCAAGCTTAGGATTTTTGGTGTCCTTGTATTTTACCTTAGGGTTTCATGGGCATACCCAATATTAGGCTCTTTCCACTCCTTGTTCCATAATCCATCAAATATTTACCCAAAACTTGAAAACTTCACAACTCAAAACTCAAAATAGAAAATCTCGTGAGCTCCGTTAGCGAAAGAAAACAAAACACCACTTCAAGGTACTGTAATGAACTCATTCTTTATTTATATTGGTATAAAACCTAATTTATTCCAACTTCTCTATGGTTTATAAACTCTTTTACTAGCCATAGATTCATCAAAACAAGCAAACAACACACGAAAAACAGAATCTGTCAAAAACAGAACAGTCTGTAGTAATCTGTAACTAATGCAAACTTATGTAACCCCAAAAATTCTAAAATAAATTTCTGGACGTGAGGAATTTATCTATTAATCATCTTCAAAAATAATTAACTAAATATCACTCTCCAATAAAAAATGGTAGCAATTCTCGTGAGCACTAAAGTTTCTGTTTTTTACATCAAGATCGCAAAGACTTTCCCCAAGTCTTCCCCAAAGTTCTACTTGGCACAAACACTAATTAAACACAAAAACACAATCAAAATAGAGGTTACGTTAGTTATTTATTTATTACTAAACAGGAGCAAAAATCAAGGAATATAAATAAAATTGGGTTGCCTCCCAACAAGCGCTATCGTTTAACGCCCCTAGCTAGGCATAAAAGCGAGGATAGATCTAGGTATTGCCATCTTTGGTAGGCAATCCATAATTGGCTCTCATAATAGATTCATATGGTAATTTAATTTTCTTTCTAGGTAAGTGTTCCATGCCTTTCCTTAACGGAAATTTGAATCTAATATTCCCTTCCTTCATATCAATAATTGCACCAATCGTTCTAAGGAAAGGTCTACCAAGAATAATAGGACATGAAGGATTGCAATCTATATCAAGAACAATGAAATCTACGGGCACATATTCCTATTTGCAACAATAATAACATCATTAATCTTTCCCATAGGTTTCTTAATAGTGGAATCCGCAAGGTGCAAGTTTAAAGAACAATCATCAAATTCACGGAAACCTAGCAAATCACACAAAGTTTTTGGGATTGTAGAAACACTAGCACCCAAATCACACAAAGCATAGCATTCATGATTGTTAATTTTTATTTTTATTGTAGGTTCCCACTCATCATAAAGTTTTCTAGGGATAGAAACTTCCAACTCAAGTTCTTCTTCATAAGATTGCATCAAAGCATCCACGATATGTTTAGTAAAAGCTTTATTTTGACTATAAGCATGAGGAGAATTTAGCATGGATTGCAAAAAGGACATACAATCTATCGAAGAGCAATTATCATAATTAAATTCCTTGAAATCCAAGATAGTGGGTTCATTGCTATCTAAAGTTTTAACCTCTTCAATCCCACTTTTATCAATTTTTGCATCAAGATCTAAAAACTCTGAATTTTAGGGACGCCTTCTAACTAAAGTTGACTGATCTCCAGTCCCATCATTATCAAGATTCATATTTCAAAACAAGGATTTAATACGGGACACATCAATTACTTTTAGCTCTTCATCTTTATTGTCATGAAAACTAGAAGAACACGCTTTCATAAAGCAATCTTTCTTAGCACGCATCCTAGCGGTTATTTCTTTGCACTCATCAATGGAAAGTCTCATGGCTTTGAGAGAATCATTGATATCATGCTTAGGTGGGATAGATCTAAGTTTCAAAGAATCAACATCAAGAGAAATTCTATCCACGTCCCTAGCCAACTCATCAATCTTAAGCAAATTTTCTTCAATCAAAGCATTGATACTCTTTTGCGAAGTAATACATTCTCTAATACTAGATTCAAAATTAGAGGGCATCTTATTATAATTTCCATAAGAATTGTTGTAGGAATTACCATAATTATTAGAGGAATTACTAGGAAACGTCCTATAATTAAAATTACCTCTATACGCGTTATTACCAAAATTGTTCCTACCAACAAAATTCACATCCATAGATTCGTTATTATTCTCAATCAAAGTAGACAAAGGAATATCATTCGGATCAGTAGGATCACTAAAACAATTTCATAAGTTCATCCATCTTTCCACTCAAAACATTAATCTCTTCAATTGCATACACCTTTTTACTAGTAGATCTTTCAGTGTGCCATTGAGAATAATTAACCATAATATTATCTAGGAGTTTGGTAGCTTCTCCTAAAGTGATTTCCATAAAAGTGCCTCCCGCGGCCGAATCTAACAGATTTCTAGAAGCAAAATTCAACCCGGCATAAAATTTTTGTATAATCATCCATAAATTCAATCCATTTGTAGGGCAATTACGTATCATTAATTTCATCCTATCCCAAGCTTGTGCAACATGTTCATGATCAAGTTGCTTAAAATTCATAATATCGTTTCTAAGAGAGATGATCTTAGCGGGAGGAAAATACTTAGAGATAAAAGCATCTTTGCACTTATTCCATGAATCAATACTATTTTTAGGCGAAGACGAAAACCAAGCTTTAGCACGATCTCTAAGTGAAAACGGAAATAGCTTAAGTTTAACAATATCATTATCCACATATTTCTTCTTTTGCATACCACACAAATCAACAAATTTGTTTAGATCGGAAGCGACATCTTCACTAGGAAGGCCAGAAAACGGATCGTTCATGACAAGATTCGTCAAAGCAGTATTAATTTCACAAGATTCTGCATTGGTAAGAGGAGAAATCGGAGTGCTAATAAAATCATTATTGTTGGTATTGGCAAAGTCACACAATTTAGTATTATCTTGTGCCATCGTCACAAGCAAGCAACCCAACACACAAGCAAACAAGAAACAGGCAAAAGAGGCAAATTGAAAAAGAGAAGGGGAATGGAAAAAGAGGGCGAATAAAACGGCAAGGGTGAAGTGGGGGAGAGGAAAACGAGAGGCAAATGGCAAATAATGTAATGTGAAGGATAAAGGTTGTGATGGGTACTTGGTATGTCTTGAATTGGCGTAGATCTCCCTGGCAACGGCGCCAGAAATCCTTCTTGCTACCTCTTGAGCACTGCGTTGGTTTTCCCTTGAAGATTAAAGGGTGGTGCAGTAAAGCAGCGTAAGTATTTCCCTCAGTTTTTGTGAACCAATGTAATCCAGTAGGAGACCACACGCAAGTCACTTCGTACCTACACACACAAATAAGAACCTCGCAAACAACACAATAAAGGGGTTGTCAATCCCTTCATGGCCACTTGCAAGAGTGAGATCTGATAGAGATGATAATAATAAGATAAATATTTTTGGTATTTTTATGATATAGATTGAAAGTAAAGATTGCAGAATAAAATAGATTGGAAACTTGTATGATGGAGAATAGACCCGGGGACCATAGGTTTCACTAGTGGCTTCTCTTAAGAAAGCATAAGTATTACGATGGGTGAACAAATTACTATCGAGCAATTGATAGAAAAGCGAATAATTATGAGAATATATAGGTATGATCATGTATATATGCATCACTTCCATGACAAGTAGACCGACTCCTGCCTGCATCTACTACCATTACTCCACACATCGACCGCTATCCAGCATGCATCTAGCATATTAAGTTCATAAGAACAGAGTGCGCCTTAAGCAAGATGACATGATGTAGAGGGATAAACTCATGCAATATGATATAAACCCCATCTTTTTATCCTCGATGGCAACAATACAATACGTTTAGTTTCCCTTTCTGTCACTGGGATTGAGCACCGCAAGATTGAACCGAAACCTAAGCACTTCTCCCATCACAAGAAATATTAATCTAGTAGGCCAAACCAAACTGATAATTCGAAGATACTTGCAAAGATAAACCAATCATACATAAAAGAATTCAGAGAATATTCAAATATTGTTCATAGATAATCTGGATCATAAACCCAGAATTCATCAGATCTCGAAAAACACACCGCAAAAGAAGAGTACATCGAATAGATCTCCAAGAGAATCGAGGAGAACTTTGTATTGGGATCCAAAGAGAGAGAAGAAGCCATCTAGCTACTAGCTATGTACTGGAAGGTCTGAAGTAAACTACTCACACATCATCGGAGAGGCCATGGAGTTGATCTAGAGGCCCTCCGTGATCAATGCCCCCTCCGGCGGAGCTCTGGAAAAGGCCCCAAGATGGGATCTCTTGGGTACAGAAGGTTGCGGTAGTGGAAATAGGGTTTCGTGGTGCTCCTGGATGTTTGCGGGGTATATGGATATATATATAGGAGGAAGAACTAGGTCGGTGGAGCAACGAGGGGCCCACAAGGGTGGAGGGCGCGCCTAGGGGGGTGGGCGCGCCCCCTGCCTCGTGGCCTCCTTGATTGTTTCTTGACATCCACTCCAAGTCTCCTGGATCACGTTTGTTCCAAAAATAACGCTCCCGAAGGTTTCATTTCGTTTGTACTCCGTTTGATATTCCTTTTGGCGAAACTCTAAAATAGGCAAAAAACAGCAATTTGGGTTGGGCCTCCGGTTAATAGGTTAGTTCCAAAAATAATATAAAAGTGTAAAAATAAGCCCATTAACATCCAAAATATATAATATAATAGCATGGAGCAATAAAAAATTATAGATACGTTGGAGACGTATCAATATGCAAAGCTACAAGCTTGGGGATGATGATTTTGTTATTTCCACTACTTATTGCAATCATTATGCTTTGGGTGATAATGCTTCTTATGATCTTGAAAATTTATTTAAACCTCATGATGAATACGAAACTAATAATAATGTTTGCAATAATATTGAAATTGGGTTTGGAATAGTGTCAACTTTAGAAAAAAGAATCCCGCCTATTTGGAGAGTGTTCAATCTTATGAAATTATTTATAAAAGTGGGTTTGGGGAGGTCATGACTTTAGTTAATGTTAACCCAACTATCTTACAAGATTATAAGACTTATATGCATGTGGATCATGAAGAGAAAATTTTATGCAATAGCTATATTGTTGAATTTGATTATGATACTACATATAATTATTATGAGAGAGGAAAATATGGTTGTAGAAATTTTCATGTTACTAAATTACCTCTCATTATGTTGAAATTGTCAATGTTCTATTCTTCTCATTTGCATATGCTAGAAACTGCTTGTCTTGATAATTAGTTTTCCTATAAAATGCCTATGCATAGGAAGTATGTTAGACTTAAATGTGTTTGTCACATGTTTTATGATGCTCTCTTTGTGCTCCAATTCTTGTATTTTATGCAAGCATCATTAATATCCCAAGCATATCTTAATTGCTATAAAGAGAAACCTTGTTGGAAGACAACCCAATAGTTATATTTTATATTTTTTATGCACACACAATTATTCTACTGTTATGGTTGTGTTTTTTTGTTTAAATTAGTGTTTGTCCTAAGTAAAGCCTTTGGGATGATTTGGATGATAGTTGTTTTGATTCTGTGAAAAAACAGAAACTTTTGTGCCCAGTAGCAGAATTGAAAATATCTCTTAAACCATATGATTCCCATCATGATTTTTTAACATTGCCATGATATTAGTATTAATCTCAAGTGCTCGATAAATAGTATGAAAGTGAAATAGGAACCAATTGCTTGGAAAGAACTGCAATCAAGAAAAATTATACTCAAATCTATCCTAGAAGTAGAATTGATATATTAATATATTGAGCATTCACTCTATGTTGTTCATAAATTGAAGTGCATATTAATCCATACTTCTATTGCAAGGGATATGTAATCCATACACCAAAGGCCTAAATAATGAAATTGATAGGCCAGATCCAATCCTATTAATAGATTACCCTAGATGAAGCTTGCCATGCAACATCTTATAGGAATCAACTTGGCGGTTCTCCATCTTTATGCAATCGTATTGATTGTCATTGAGCTATATGATGTACACCAAAGCCAACGGTAATAAGTGCATCTGTCGGGGGACTAATCCACGAGCATCTATGGGACCGGCGGACCGAGTCCCTTTCGGTTCGGCGGGGGCGAGGGTCGCACGAAGAGCGGATCGAGGCGAAGCACACGAGCAGTTTACCCAGGTTCGGGCCGCACGGATGCGTAAAACCCTACTCTTGCTTTGTGGTTTGTATTGAGTTCTTGCTCGGGAGCGCGGAGTGCTACAGTACACCCCAGCAGCTAACGAGACCGAGCGTGAGTGTTCTCTTCCTCCTCCCTTCTACGTTGCGCATGGGCCTCCTTTTATATGCTCAAGGGGTCACCGACAGGTGGCAACGTAGACAAGGGTAAAAATGGAAAGGTGTTGCGGTTGGTACAGCTACCTGCTACAGTGTATCACACCTAACCCTGACGGCAGGGGACCAGGGCATTAAATGCCCGTCTGCGTCGCCTAAATAGTGCAAAAGGGACCGTCAGGGACGCCACCGCTCGCCATGATGGCAATCTTGTCAGCGCCGCCTGCCACCGCGCCCCGCTGGCTGCACAGCCTCCCGCCACGTACGCCTGGAAGGGTCCCAGAGCGACACGTTGGTGGATGTGCTGGAGCGCGGACATAGAGTGGTGGCTTGCCGCGGCAAGCGCCTTGCCGCGGTCGTTGTCTTGTCGCGTCCGGGAGCTTGTCGCTCACCGGGCCTTGCCGGGACGCGTGGCGCGTCGCGGCAAGTTCCTTGAGATGCCTTGGTTGGCCTTCCCGGCAAGCTCCTCTTGCCGGGGTCTTGTCTCCTTGGCTTGGATACTTTGTCCTTGAATGGCTCCAAAGGAACCACGGAGGACCTTGGCGGTCACCCGGCAAGCCTTGCCGCGGGATGCTGCGACTGCCCGTGCACAAGTTCGGGATACTAGGGTACCCCTACTCTAGTACACCGACAGCATCACTTCAATTGGTTTCTACTTCTTTTAATCAACAACCTAGAAGAGACGGAATGGTACAGTACCACCTCACAACATTCAATGCTTCCAGGGTAAGCCTAATGCCAACTTGGTCGATAGCAATGACGATGATGCCTTTGGACGTCTACTACCTTCTTGAAGGAATCATTGTGAAGATTTTTTAGCTCATTCTTGATGTGCTCCATGTGAAAGCCTTGAACACCGCTGAGAAATATATAGCATCTACACATGCACCTCACCATGTAAATCTAGTAAGGAATATCAGTTCACGAGATATTTACTATCAAAATGACACGGTTGATAAATTCAACTATGTTTACATTAACAAAGGCTCCTCAAAGTATGCTTTCCTTGCAGTCGGTTCTATCATCGAGGTAATTTAGTGCATAATTTTCCTACAATTCATAGATGCATTCTCTTGTGTTATACAACAGTTCTAATTCCATTCATCCCACATGCTAAAAATGACTCATTTTATAATTAGGTTGTCGAGAAGGTTGTGGCTGGTGAGTTGAGTTCTGCTATTGCTTTAGTCAGGCCACTAGTCCACCATGCCGAACATAGTGAGCCAATAGTAATTTATCTCTTCAACAATGTGGCTATTGCATCTAATTATCTCTGAAATCATAGAATTCCCACACCAAGTTTTTTTAACATTGCCACGACATTGGTATCCACCTCAACGGCTCGAGAAATAGTCTGAAAATAAAATCAGCACCAACTTGCTTAGGAAAGAACACCAGTCGAGGAAATTTGTATGCAAATCATAGCCATGTCGTATAATCCTTAAGATATTGAGCATTCACTTGCTGTTGTTCATAAACTACAGTTCATATGTAATCCACAATTTTATGACACAGAATATGTAATCCACACACTGAATGCCCAAATTGACAAAATTGGTAGGCTAGGTCCAAGCCTAATTATATATTACCCTAAATGAAGTTTACCATATGCAACCTTTAGTGATAATTCACTTGGTGGCTCTCCATCCTTTTGCACTATACTGACCATAGTGACTCGATTAGATTTTGTCTCCACAAAAATGTAGCTCTACAACTAATTATCTCTTAAATCATAGGATTCCCTTCATGATTTTTGAAGAGTGCAATGATAATAGTATCCATCTCAACTACTTGAGAAATAGTATGAGAATAAAATCGTTACCAAGTTGCTTAGGAAACTACAAACAAGAAAATGTGTACTCAAATCATAGCTAGGAAGTACAATACATTAATATATCGAGTATTTACTCATTGTTGTTCATAAATTGAGCTTCATATGTAATCCATGCTTTTATCGCAGGGAGTATGTAATCCACATACCGAAGGCCCAAATTGACAAATTTGGTAGGCTAGCACCATCCCAATTGTGATTACCTTTAATCAAGTTTAATATGGAACATCTTTTAAGAATTCACTTGCCGGTTCTCAATCTTTATGCGATAGTATTGATTGTCATATGACGATGTGATGTAAACCAAGCTAACAATAATAATTGGATCATTGCAGTTGGCTTCTACTTTGTTTAATCAACAACCTAGATGAGATGCTATGGTACCATACCAACACATGACAATCGATGCTTTAGGTGAAAGCATAATGCCAACTTGGCCGTCATCGATGATGTTCTTGCCTTTAGGCATACGTTACCTTCTTGAAGGCATCACCGTGAAGTTTTCATAGCTCATTACTGATGTGCTCCAGGCAAAATCCTTGAGCATTGTTGAGAAATATATACCATTTTCCATGCCCCGAAACATGTAAATTGGATAAGGACTATCAGCTAGGAGGATAATTACAATCAACATAGCACTGCTGAGAAATTCAATTATCTTTACTTCAACAAAGGCTCCTCAGAGACAGCTTTCCTTGCAGCTCGTTCTGTTATTGAGGTAATTTATATTTTTCCTACACTACATATATGAATTCTGTTGGGTTATACAAAAGCTCTTGTACCATTGATGTCAAGTGCTGAGAAATGTCTTGATTTGCAACAAGGTTGCTGAGAAGGTTGCGAATGGTGAAGTGAGTATTGCTATTGCTTAAGTTAGTCCACCATGTTGAACATAGCGAGCCAGCTGGATTTTGTCTCTTCAACAATGTGGCTATCACAACTAATTATCTCTTTGATCATATGAAATCAATCATGATTTTTGTACATTGCCATGACATTAGTATCCATCACGATGGCTCCAAAAATAGTATTAAAATAAAGTCGACACAAAGCTTCTTAGAAAGGAACTATAGTCGAGGATATTTGTACTAAAATAATTGCTAACTGGTATAATACATTAATATATTGAGAATTCCCTCATTGTTGTTCATAAATTTAAGTTCATGTGTAATCAACACTTTTATTGCAGGGAATATGTAATTCACACGCTGAAGGCCCCAAACTGAAAAAATTAGTTGGCTAGATCCAATCCCATTAATAGATTGCCCTAAATGAAGCTTACCACTTGACTTCTACGAAGAATTCACTTGGCAGCTCTCCATCCTTATGCGACAACATTGACTATCACCGAGTGATGTGCTTTAAACCAAAGCTAACAACAAAATTTTCATCACTTCAGTTAGTTTCTACTTATTTTAATCCACCAGGATGAGATGCAATGGTACCGTACCACATCAAGTTAGTCGGTGCTTCGGGTGAACGCCTAATGCTGACTTGGTCGCCATCGATTATTGTAACTATTGGGGAACGGAGTATTTCAAAAATGTTCCTACAATCACGCAAGATCTATCTAGGAGAAGCATAGCAACGAGCGGGGAGAGTGTGTCCATGTACCCTAGTAAACCGAAAGTGGGAGCGTTAAGTAACGCGGTTGATGTAGTCGAACGTCTTCACGATCCAATCGATCAAGTACCAAACACACGGCACCTCCACGATCTGCACACGTTAATCTCGGTGAAGTTCCTCGAACTCTAGATCCAGCTGAGGCCGAGGGAGAGCTTCGTCAGCATGACGACGTGATGATGGTGATGATGAAGTTACCGACGCAGGACTTCGCCTAAGCACTAAGACAATATGACCGAGGTGGAAAACTGTGGAGGGGGGCACCGCACACGACTAAGAAATCAACTTGTGTGTCTATGGGGTGCCCCTCCCCCGTATATAAAGGAGGGGAGGAGGGTGCCGGTTGGCCTCAAGGGGCACGCCCAAGTGGGGGGGAATCCTACTCCTACCAGGAGTAGGTCCCCCAATTTCCTAGTCCAACAAGAAGGGGAAGGAAGGAGAAAGGGGAGAGAAGGAAGGAGGGGGGGGCGCTGCCCCCACCCCTTGTCCAATTCGGACTTGGGGGGCACGCGCCACCTCCCGGCCGACCCTCTCTCCTCTAAGGCCCATGGTGGCCCACTAACTCCCCCCCCCCGGGGGGGGGGGTCCGGTAACCCTCGGGTACTCCGGTTTTATCCGAAACTCTCCGGAACACTTTCGGTGTCCGAAAGACATGGTCCAATATATCAATCTTTATGCTCGACCATTTCGAGACTCCTCATCATGTCCGCGATCTCATCCTGGACTCCGAACAACCTTCAGGACATCAAATCACATAAACTCATAATACCGATCGTCATCGAACGTTAAGCGTGCGGACCCTACGGGTTCAAGAACTATGTAGACATGACCGAGACACTTCTCCGGTCAATAACCAACAGGGGAACCTGGATGCTCATATTGTTTCCTACATATTCTACGAAGATCTTTATTGGTCAAACCGCACAACAACATACATTGTTCCCTTTGTCATCGATATGTTACTTGTCCGAGATTCGATCGTCGTTATCATCATACCTAGTTCAATCCCATTACCGGCAAGTCTCTTTACTCGTTCTGTAGTGCATCATCCCGCAACTAACTCATTAGTCACATTGCTTGCAAGGCTTATAGCGATGTGCATTACTGAGAGCGCCCAGAGATACCTCTTCGACAATCGGAGTGACAAATCCTAGTCTCGATCTATGCCAACTCAACAAACACCATCGGAGACACCTGTAGAGCATCTTTATAATCACCCAGTTACGTTGTGACGTTTGACAGCACACTAAGTGTTCCTCCGGTATTCGGGAGTTGCATAATCTCATAGTCATAGGAACATGTATAAGTCATGAAGAAAGCAATAGCAATAAACTAAATGATCATAGTGCTAAGCTAACAGATGGGTCTTGTCAATCACATCATTCTCTAATGATGTGATCCCGTTCATCAAATGACAACTCATGTCTATGGCTAGGAAACTTAACCATCTTTGATTAACGAGCTAGTCATGTAGAGGCATACTAGTGACACTCTGTTTGTCTATGTATTCACACATGCACTAAGTTTCTGGTTAATACAATTCTAGCATGAATAATAAACATTTACCATGATATAAGGGAATATAAATAATAACTTTATTATTGCCTCTAGGGCATGTTTCCTTCAGTCTCCCACTTGCACTAGAGTCAATAATCTAGATTACATAGTAATGATTCTAACACCCATGGAGTCTTGGTGCTGATCATGTTTTGCTCGTGAGAGAGGCTTAGTCAACGGGTCTGCAACATTCAGATCCGTATGTATCTTGAAAATCTCTATGTCTCCCTCCTTGACTTGATCACGGATGGAATTGAAGCGTCTCTTGATGTGCTTGGTTCTTTTTGGATTCCTTTGCCAAGGCAATTGCACCAGTATTGTCACAAAAGATTTTCATTGGACCCGATGCACTAGGTATGACACCTAAATCGGATATGAACTCCTTCATCCAGACTCCTTCATTTGCTGCTTCTGAAGCAGCTATGTACTCCACTTCACACGTAGATCCCACCATGACGCTCTGCTTGGAACTACACCAACTGATAGCTCCACCATTCAATATAAACATGTATCTGGTTTGTGACTTAGAGTCATCCGGATCTGTGTCAAAGCTTGCATCGACGTAACCGTCTACGACAAGCTCTTTATCACCTCCATAAATGAGAAACATATCCTTAGTCCTTTTCAGGTATTTCAGGATGTTCTTGACCGCTATCCAGTGATCCCCTCCTGGATTACTTTGGTACCTCCCTGCTAAACTAATAGCAAGGCACACATCAAGTCTGGTACATAGCATTTCATACATGATAGACCCTATGGCTGAAGCATAGGGAATGACTTTCATTTTCTCTCTATCTTATGCAGTGGTCGGGCATTGAGTCTGATTCAACTTCACACATTGGAACACAAACAAGAACCCTTTCTTTGCTTGATCCGTTTTGAACTTCTTCAAAACTTTATCAAGGTATGTGCTTTGTGAAAGTCCAATTAAGCGTCTTGATCTATCTCTATAGATCTTGATTCCCAATATATAAGCAGCTTCACCAATGTCTTTCATTGAAAAATACTTATTCAAGTATCCTTTTATGCTATTCAGAAATTTAGTACCATTTCCGATCAACAATATGTCATCTACATATAATATCTGAAATCCTACAGAGCTCCCACTCACTTTCTTATAAATTCATGCTTCTCCAAAAGTCTATATAAAACCATATGCTTTGATCACACTATCAAAGCATATATTCCAACTCCGAGATGCTTGCACCAGTCCATAAATGGATCACTGGAGCTTGCACACTTTGTTAGCACATTTTGGATCGACAAAACCTTCTGGTTGCGTCGTATACAACTCTTCTTTAAGATATCCATTAAGGAATGTAGTTTTGACATCCATTTGCCAAATTTCATAATCATAAAATGCGGCAATTGCTAACATGATTCAGACGAACTTAAGCATCGCTACGGGTGAGAAGGTCTCATCGTAGTCAACTCCTTGAACTTGTCGAAAACCTTTCGCAACCACTCAAGATTTTGTAGACAGTAACATTACCGTCAGCATCAGTCTTCTTCTTGAAGATCCATTTATTCTCTATGGCCTGCCGATCATCGGGCAAGTAAACCAAAGTCCACACTTTGTTCTCATACATGGATCCCATCTCAGATTTCATGGCCTCAAGCCATTTTGTGGAATCTGGGCTCATCATCGCTTCCTCATAGTTCATAGGTTCGTCATGGTCAAGTAACATGACTTCCAGAATAGCATTACCATACCACTCTGGTGCGGATCTTACTCTGGTTAACCTACAAGGTTCAGTAGTAACTTGATCAGAAGTTTCATGATCATCATTATTAGCTTCCTCACCAACTGGTGTAGGAATCACTGGAACCGATTTCTGTGATAAACTACATTCCAATAAGGGAGTAGATACAATTACCTCATCAAGTTTTACTTTCCTCCCACTCACTTCTTTCGAGAGAAAACTCCTTCTCTAGAAAGGATCCATTCTTAGCAACGAATATATTGCCTTCGGATCTGTGATAGAAGGTGTACCCAATAGTCTCCTTTGGGTATCCTATGAAGACATATTTCTCTGATTTGGGTTTGACCTTATCAGGTTTAAGCTTTTTCACATAAGCATCGCAGCGCCAAACTTTAAGAAATGGCAACTTGGGTTTCTTGCCAATCATATGGTGTCGTCTCAATAGATTTAGATGGTGCCCTATTTAACGTGAATGCAGCCGTCTCTAAAGCATAACCCCAAAATGATAGTGGTAAATCAGTAAGAGACATCATACATCGCACCATATCTAATAAAGTGCGGTTACGACGTTCGGGCACACCATTACGTTGTGGTGTTCCGGGTGGCCTGAGTTGCAAAACTATCCCACACTGTTTCAAATGAAGACCAAACTCGTAACTTAAATATTCTCCTCCACAATCAGATCGTAGAAACTTTATTTTCTTGTTATGATGATTTTCCACTTCACTCTGAAATTCTTTGAACTTTTCAAATGTTTCAGACTTGTGTTTCATCAAGTAGATATACCCATATCTGCTCAAATCATCTGTGAAGGTCAGAAAATAACGATACCCGCCGCGAGCATCAACACTCATCGGACCGCATACATTAGTATGTATTATTTCCAATAAGTCTCTTGCTTGCTCCATTGTTCCGGGGAATGGAGTCTTAGTCGTCTTGCCCATGAGGCATGGTTTGCAAGCATCAAGTGATTCATAATCAAGTGATTCCAAAAGACCATCAACATGGAGTTTCTTCATGTGCTTTACACCAATATGACCTAAATGGCAGTGCCACAAATAAGTTGCACTATCATTATTAAACTTATATATTTTGGCTTCAATACTATGAATATGTGTATCACTACTATCGAGCTTCAATAAAAATAGACCACTCATCAAGGGTGCATGAAGACCATAAAAGATATTACTCATATAAATAGAACAACCATTATTCTCCAATTTAAATGAATAACCGTCTCGTGTCAAACAAGATCCAGATATAATTTTCATGCTTAACGCTGGCACCAAATAACAATTATTCAGGTCTAAAACTAATCCCGATGGTAGATGTAGAGGTAGCGTGCCGACGGCGATCACATCGACTTTGGAACCATTTCCCACGCGCATCTTCACCTCGTCCTTAGCCAATCTTCGCTTAATCCGTAGCCCCTATTTCGAGTTGCAAATATGAGCAATAGAACCAGTACTAAATACCCAAGTGCTACTACGAGCATTAGTAAGGTACACATCAATAACATGTATATCAAATATACCTTTCACTTTGCTATCCTTCTTATCCGCCAAATACTTGGGGCAGTTCCGCTTCTGGTGACCAGTCCCTTTGTAGTAGAAGCACTCAGTCTCAGGCTTAGGTCCAGACTTGGGCTTCTTCACTTGAGCAACAACTTGCTTGCCATTCTTCTTGAAGTTCCCCTTCTTCCCTTTGCCCTTCTTCTTGAAACTAGTGTTCTTGTTTACTATCAACACTTGATGCTCCTTCTTGATTTCTACCTCCGCAGCCTTTAGCATTGCGAAGAGCTCGGGAATTGTCTTATCCATCCCTTGCTGTAACATCCCAAAGTTTCAATTTGGAATGTTACACACTAGATCATCATTGCATATAATATTTTATTGCATTTTGGTTGATCCAGAAATTTCACGCAACTCAAGGACCCTCGAAGAGAGTTGGGGATTTCGTTATTGTCATATTTGAGTTTTCTCAAATTTTGAAAATAGGATCATTAGATTTTATTTATTTTATATTAAATTATTTCTATTATCAAAATATGAGAGAGGGAATAAAATGACTTTCCCAAAATAAAGAAATATTGAGGATTTAATAAAAAAATCAAATAAGATTTTATTTTGGATTTATTTGCTATTTTATTTGAATTTAGGAAAAATGCGCATTTTTCAAAATTTCATTTAGGCCCCAAATAAATGTTCATCCTGTGCAGCTTGATTTTAGAAGCCAGGCAAAATTTATTTTGGGATTTTTAGATTTCGTTTAGTATTCCTTTTGTTTTTTTCCGAGCGTAATTATTTTAAAAAAAAGTCGAACCGACCTAACCGGGCCGTGTCTGACTAGGACACCTGGCCCGGTCGGCCTTTACAGCCGCGAGGGCTCGAGCGGAGCGGCAGCCCCAGCCGAAATCCTAGCCACCTCGATCCGCGCGGCGCCGCCGCCTCCCGCCGTGCCGCCGCCTCGATCCGCGCGCCGCCGTCGGAGCCGCGCCGCCCCGCCGCCGTTCGCCGGAGTCGCCCGAGGTAGCCGCTGTTGCCTCGGTTTTCGCGAAGAAAACCGATCGGTATTTTTCGAAAACCTAGATCCGTTTATTTTATTTTCTCTGGTTCGGTTTTTTTTCCGGTTTAG